>NW_017217403.1:0-12558 GCF_001704415.2 Capra hircus | reverse complement strand
TTTTTATAACCCAAATCTGGTCTATAGCCTTTTAGATGACAAGTAAACCACTTAATCTTTGCTTGAATACTTCCAGCAACGGGAGCTCACTATTCACCAAGGTTTTAAACTCTCTCTCACCTCTTACTCTATAGCATTTTTATCCTGCATACCACCTTTTCTAATCCCACCAACTCCTTTTCAGTAGTATATGTTGGCCAGGGAGCTGCGCTAGTCTCTCAGCAATGTAAGAAACGTCTTGTCTATTGTCTAACAGCCATGACATTTTTATATCTTTAAAAAATCTTTTAAAGGCCTAGAAGCTGCAATTTTTTGCACCCAAAAAGCTAGATCTAGATCCTCTGCGGGCTTTTTTTGTCTGGTTTTTCTGTTTGGTAATAAGGTAAAAGCAAAAGCTGTGCTATTTTTTAATTTTAATTGCACAGTTTTAGCAGGTGGCGATATCAAAACTTCAATTTTTTTAGTATAATCAGAATTTACTACAACAAGACACTACCGAAATTTTTGAAAAGAAAGCAAGCTATGCCCCAGCACAAGTCTTACAATGTCCTCAGGCAGGGGACTAGCCACTGGAATCTGAGTCAGGAGCTATTATTATTAAGGTGTGGAACTGAGGTCCAGGCCTGAGCCTACCTGGGGTTGTTTGGTACGGCTTGTTATCTCTGTTTAGCAAGACATTTTGGCAAAAAATGTTCTATTTGGCCTCAAGAGAAACATTTTGCATTTGTAAAGTCCTTTTTATTACGAATATTTTCTTTTTTTTCTGTTTTTCTTTTTTCTTTTTTTTTTTTTTTGTTGGGTGAGGCCCCTCCTGAGGGGATTTTATGCAAGGAGCAAGCTCTGTTTTAAAAGCTCTTTTGCTCAAAAATATTGTCACTATCGTTTTCAAACTTAAGCAATGTTCTGGGAGGCTTTGGATATAAAGTGGGGAGTTCTTAAGCCCTGGGGAGGCGCAAGCAGAGGTTGCAGTGGTCGCCTTAAATAAGACAACTTTTTTAAAGGTTTGGTTTGTGTAGAGGGGGAGGGGGCTCTCCAGGGGCGCTCGGCCGCTGCGTCCTATAAGCACCCTCCTTCCTCGGGAGGAAGAGTACAGTCTCTCTCCTTTTGTTTGCCAATGGCAGAAAATATGATCTGCGTAATAGGTGGAGACCCACTACGATCCACTGCTATAGTCTCTCCCATAGGCTATCTAACTAACAGCCTCATGACGGGGGTCCAGAACATCTGTAATAATATTTTACAGAGCAAAAGCATTTACAGGCCCATGCAAAGTATAATTAGTTTTTAGCTGTTTTATTACCTTTATCCAAGTATCTAAATCTCTTTTCTGGAAACCAAGGACATTGGTCTCATAACACTAGCCTTTTAATCTTTAATTTGTCTTTTTTGTTTAACAGTTACAAAATTACTTGTATAAAGAGGTGTCATTTGTTTTGAGTCATTGTTACCCGTGTCAGAAAATTAAGAGTTATAGAAAAGTCTGCCCTGACAAAAAGGTTTTACCTTAGCCAAGGGGGGTTTTGTTTTAAACCCTAAGATAGCAGGTTTCTTTTCAACCTCTAGAGCACCAGGTTTCTCTTAAACCCTTGAACACTTCCCACTCGTCCTCACCCTGTCTATCCTACAGGGGGGTCACTCTGAGTGGGGTCCTAGCCGTCCCGAACACTCAACACTGGGGAGTACCGAAAGTACTCCGGGGGGAGTGATTAAAGTCACTCCGGGGGAGCAACAGAGAGTGCTGGGGGAGCAACGGAGAGGGCTCCGGGGGGAGCAGCAGAGAGTGCTCCGGGGGGAGCTTTTGCTCCGAGGAACCTATCTTCGAATAGCCTGTTCCGGGCGCCACTTGCCGGGGTCCTGGCCCGGTGGATCCAGGAATTCGAAGGGTGGACGGCGTTGGCGTGGAAAGACTTGTTTGTTTATTAATGTAAGATTAGATTAAGAAACTATAGTGTAATAAGAAGATTAAGTGGAGGAAGAGGGCTGAATAGCTTGGTTTACGCGGAAGGCCAATAAAATTCCAGACAAGGAATTTGCACCATCTACGTTGGGCCACCGGCGCCCGCTTGAATATCTAAGGGTGCCTCGCCTTAAGCTCCCTTTCGTGCGGTCTTAACAGCCGGGCAAGTAAGTAGACCTGGCGAGCCTCCGCGCCCAGATGGAGATTCAGCCTGAAGTTAAAGTAAAGAGCAGAGAGAGGGAAGGAGAGAGAAGAGAGAGAGAGAGACATGGGGGGAGCCAGAGTCCCAAGAAACCAGGCCGAGAGACTAGTTCGAGAAACTGGTCCGATCCTTTATTGTTCAGAAGGCCTTTTATACTTTTGATAAAACATGGAGATCAACGGTAACACAGAATTATGTAGCGTTCGCAGCCCAGACTCTTCTATACATCATTTTGTATACAAAAGGTCTCAGGTGATTTACATTATCTTCTGGCCAAGAAGCTTGTTAACACTTTTTAGCTCTCTTCCTTAATGAATGTTGATTTTGTTTCCCCTGAAGTGTTTTTCTTTAATTTGCATCTCCTTAAAGCATTAAAGTTACATCTCTATAGAACAAAGGTGCAGTGGGATATAACAAAGAAGGTACTTAACTCAAAGATCTAATGTGCTAATACCAGGTCTACTACTTGTTTATCTATATACCAACTATATCTAAAAATAAAGGATATGAAAATTTGGCAGCAAGCATTGACTCAACAAATGAAACTTTTAATCAGTCCTATTTAAAGATTTTGACTCTTCGGAAGCCCCTACATTCCTAGGATGTTTTAAGCTTCCTGTGCCTCCTGCGGTCAGGAGGCCTCAAACAATCACACTCGCAGAGTCCTGCAGGCAGGCTAGAAAGCCATCGGAGGGGTTTTTAGATTGAAACACTCTTTCAAATGCAGAAGACTGAAACCCTGAATTGACTTTTCCAGAAAATGTCAGAAGAGTGGAAAAGCAGAGCACAAAAGCCGGCGGATTTTTGTTGGGGTACATGCTTAGGAATTTCCAGAGGGGTCCCTGAAGTCTGAGCACGCCTTGCGTATGTCAGCTTCCTTCCTCATGACCTTGTCACGGGCGGGATTCCTCACACTGGCTCCCGGCAGCTTTCCCACAGGGCTGTCCACGTGCCACCGTGGTGTGAGTCGATCCTCGGCTTGAAAGTCGAGGCAGTGCAGGGAAAACAGGTTTCCCTGGAATGGACTGAGACATCTGGGGGACTCTGGGAATGTGGCACGACCCTGGAGTTCCTCTCGCCTTTCCTGTGGAGAGCGCCTCCACTTGAGATGCGACGGGAAAGCCGGGAATTCTTTCCCGACCACGCAGGGAAAGGATCCCTCCTCTCGAGCTAGGAGGCGGACACGGGGCTCCTCTGGATGTGGGCGGGACTCTCGTGCTTCCTCTCGAGTGGAGTCGTATATCAGGGAACTTCTTGAGTTGCAGCAAGGGTGTGAAGGACCCTTTGGAAGTTCCAGAGGTTAGGTGTGATTAGCCTTGAGACGCCTCAGTGGAAATGGGCCTCATCTCGCCTGGAGGGCAGAACCTCCTGGATTTTCTCGAGTTGCGGCAGGTGCTCTCGACTTACGATGGGAACATCAGGGACCAGCTGTGGTGGCGTCAGGAAAGGCCAGTCCCCATGCGAGTTGCTCAGGGGGCCTCTCGGGATTCCTCTCCCGTCGATGCTGGGCCTAAGACCTTGTGTAGAGTCAGTGCCGGAACCTGAGGATTCCTCTCCAGTGCTGACATGGATCTTGGGGTACTTCTGGAGTCTCCCCAGGGAGTCAGTCCTCGTCTCAAGGGGGCATGCACGTGCACTTTCCTTCCGAGCTGTAGCAGCAGTGTCGCACTTCCCTTCGCGTGGATCAAGGGATCTGTGGCTTTCCCTCGAGGCTTTCCCACGAGGCTTTCCCACAGGGCTGTTCCACGTGCCACCGTGGTGTGAGTCGATCCTTGGCTTGAAAGTCGAGGCAGTGCAGGAAAAGAGGTTTCCCTGGAATGGACTGAGACATCTGGGGGACTCTGGGAATGGTGACACGACCCTGGAGTTCCTCTCGCCTTTCCTGTGGAGAGCGCCTCCTCTTGAGATGCGACGGGAACCGGGAATTCTTTCCCGACCACGCAGGGAAAGTATCCCTCCTCTCTAGCTAGGAGGCGGAAACGGGTCTCCTCTGGATGTGGGCGGGACTCTCGTGCTTCCTGTCGAGTGGAGACGGGCTTGTCGGGGAACTTCTTGAGTTGCAGCAAGGGTGTGAATTACCCTTTGGAAGTTCCAGAGTTTAGGTGTGATTAGCCTCGAGACCCCTCAGCGGAAATGGGCCTCATCTCGCCAGGAGAGCAGAACCTCCTGGATTTTCTCGAGTTGCAGCAGGTACTCTCGACTTACGACGGGGACATCAGGGACCCCCTCTTGTGGCCTCACGAAAAGGCCAGTCCCCATGCGAGTTGCTCGGGGGCCTCTCAGGATTCCTCTCCGTCGATGCCGGGGCCTAAGACCTTGTTTGGAGTCGGTGCCGGAACGTGAGGATTCCTCTCCAGGGCTGACGTGGATCTTGGGTACTTCTGGACTCTCCTCAGGGTAGTCAGTCCTCGTCTCGAGGTGGGGCATGCACGCTGCGCTTTCCTCCCGAGCTGTAGCAGCAGTGTCTCACTTCCCTTCGGGTTGATCAAAGCAACTGTGGCTTCCCTCTGGGCTTTCCCACGAGGCTTTCCCTCGAGGCTTTCCAACGAGGCTTTCCCACAGGGCTGTCCCACGTGCCACCATGGTGTGAGTCGATCCTCGGCTTGAAAGTCGAGGCAGTGCAGGGAAAACAGGTTTCCCTGGAATGGACTGAGACATCTGGGGGACGCTGGGAATGGTGGCCCGACCCTGGATTTCTCTCGCCTTTCCTGTGGAGATCGCCTCCTCTTTAGATGCGCCGGGAACACTGGGAACTCTTTCCCGATCACTGAGGGAAAGGATCCCTCCTCTCGAGCTAGGAGGCGGAAACGGGGCTCCTCTGGATGTGGGCGGGACTCTCGTGATTCCTCTCGAGTGGAGACGGGTATGTTGGGGATCTTATTGAGTTGCAGCAAGGGTGTGAAGGACCCTTTGGAAGTTCCAGAGGTTAGGTGTGATTAGCCTTGAGACACCTCAGCGGAAATGGTCCTCATGTCGCCTGGAAGGGAGAACCTCCTGGATTTTCTCAAGTTGCTGCTGGTGCTCTCGACCTACGACGGGGACCTCAGGGACCCGCTCTGGTGGCCTCAGGAAAGGACAGTCCCCATGCGAGTTGCTCGGGGAGACTCCCGGGATTCCTCTCCCGTCGATGCTGGGGCCTAAGACCTTTGTGGAGTCGGTGCCGTAAAGTGAGGGTTCCTCTCCAGTGCTGACATGGATCTTGGGGTACTTCTGGAGTCTCCCCAGGGGAGTCAGTCCTCGTCTCGAGTGGGGGCATGCACGTGTACTTTCCTCCCGACCTGAAGCAGCAGTGTCACGCTTCCCTTCGAGTGGATCAAAGCATCTGTGGCTTTCCCTCGAGGCTTTCCCACCAGGCTTTCCCACAGGCTGTCCACGTGCCACCGTGGTGTGAGTCGATCCTCGGCTTGAAAGTCGAGGCAGTGCAGGGAAAACAGGTTTCCCTGGAATGGACTGAGACATCTGGGGGACTCTGGGGAATGGTGGCACGGACCCTGGAGTTCCTCTCGCCTTTCCTGTGGACAGCGCCTCCTCTTGAGATGCGACGGGAACGCCGGGAATTCTTTCCCGACCACGCAGGAAAAGGATCCCTCCTCTCGAACTTGGAGGCGGAAACGGGGCTCCTCTGGATGTGGCCGGGACTCTCGTGCTTCCTCTCGAGTGGAGCCGGGTATGTTGGGGAACTTCTTGAGTTGCAGCAAGGTGTGAAGGATCCTTTGGAATTCCAGAGGTTAGGTGTGTTTTAGAGTCGAGACGCCTTAGCGGAAATGGGCCTCATCTCCCCTGGAGGGGAGAATCTCCTGGATTTTTTCGAGTTGTGGTACGTGCTCTCGCCTTACGACGGGGACCACTGGCGACCCGCTCTGGTGGCCTCAGGAAAGGCCAGTCCCCATGCGAGTTGCTCGGGGGCCTCTCGGGATTCCTCTCCCATCGATGCCAGGGCCTAAGACCCTGTGTGTTGAGTCGGTGCCTGCCGGGGTCCAGCCCCGGTGGATCCAGGGAATTCGAAGCGTGGACGGCGTTGGCGTGGAAAGACTTGTTTGTTTATTAATGTAAGATTAGATTAAGAAACTATAGTGTAGTAAGAAGATTAAATGGAGGAAGAGGGCTGAATAGCTTGGTTTACGCGGAGGACAATAAAATTCCAGACAAGGAATTTGCACCATCTACGTTGGGCCACCGGCGCCCGATTGAATATCTAAGGGTGCCTCGCCTTAAGCTCCCTTTCGTGCGGCGTCTTAACAGCCGGGGCAAGTAAGTAGACCTGGCGAGCCTCGCGCCCCAGATGGAGATTCAGCCTGAAGTTAAAGTAAAGAGCAGAGAGAGGGAAGGGGAGAGAAGAGAGAGAGAGAGACATGGGGGAGCCAGAGTCCAAGAAACCAGGCCGAGAGACTAGTTCGAGAAACTGGCCCCCATCCTTTATTGTTCAGAAGGCCTTTTATACTTTTGATAAAACACGGAGATCAATGGGTAACACAAAATTATGTAGCGTTGGCAACCCAGATTCTTTCCGTATATCATTTTGTATACAAAAGGTCTCAGGTGATTTACATTATCTTTTGGACAAGAGGCTTGTTAACACTTTTTGGCTCTCTTCCTTAATGAATGTTAATTTTGTTTCCCCTGAAGTGTTTTTTTTTTTAATCTGCATCTCCTTAAAGCATTAAAGTTACATCTCTATAGAACAAAGGTGCAGTGGGATATAACAAAGAAGGTACTTAACTCAAAGATCTAATGTTGCTAATACCAGGTCTACTACTTGTTTTTCTATATACCAACTATATCTAAAAATAAAGGATATGAAAATTTGGCAGCAAGCATTGACCCAAAAAATGAAACCTTTAATCAGTCCTATTCTAAAGATTTTGACTCCTCGGAAGCTCCTACATTCCTAGGATGTTTTAAGCTTCCTGTGCCTCCTGCGGTCAGGAGGCCTCAAACAATCACATGCGCAGCTGTACGAGTCCTGCAGGCAGGCTAGACAGCCATCGGAGGGGTTTTTGGATTGAAACACTCTTTCAAATGCAGAAGACTAAAGCCCTGAATTGACTTTTTCCAGAAAATGTCAGAAGAGTGGAAAAGCAGAGCACAAAAGCCGGCAGATTTTTGTTGGGGTACGTGCTTAGGAATTTGCAGAGGGTTCCCTGAAGTCTGAGCACGCCTTTCGTATGTCTGCTTCCTTCCTCATGACCTTGTCACGGGCGGATTCCTCACACTGGCTCCCAGCATCTCACCCTTTTTTTATTTTAAATAATTAATTATTTATGTTTAAAATCAGGTGCAGTTCGGTCGCGAGATTCGAATGCTCTGCCGAAGAATCTAGACAATACAGGGAAGAATGATTACGAGGAGCAAGATTATAAAGGGTAGACAGAATAGTCTTTCCAGAAATGAAGTTAGAGAAAGTGTGGAAAAAGTCATTGGCTTCTCCTGCGGTGGTAAAATCTAATCGGGAGTGTTCCAAGGTCTGAATCTGGTTATGCAGTTTCCCTAAGTCTAAACTAATATCTGAGCTGTTCCAAAACACCTAAAACTTGATTTTTTTAACATATTGGGCATTTACACTTGTTGAGTCAATGACCGCTGCCATAGTAACAATAACAGTTACTGTAACACAGCAAGAACATAATTATCATATCAATAAGTTGTTACAGTTACAGGACATCTTTAAAACCACAAAAGAGCAGACATTACTTTGAGGAGTTAAACAAGATGAAAACATCCATGGTTCACAAGTCGCTACATTAGGTACGTTAAGTTTTCTGGAATCATTGGTGAAAAGAAGAACATAAGGAGAGGATAGACAAGCCAAAAAATAGAGTAAATAGAGTCATTTTCTGGTTGGAGTTTGCGCTGCAGCAGCTGTTAGTCCCGCCGGGATCTTGATGTTTCTTTTGCCTCTTCTGCCGGTGGGAGCAGCGGCCTTCACCCCGCCCTCTGACACTGGCGCTGTTACGGGGCTGCGAGTGCGGTGCACTGGGTTCCGTCAGTCAGGCTGGCCCCGCCCGCAGCTTTTGGTGCACGGCTGTTTCCCGCGGCGGGTGGCGGCAGAGAAGTTCCCTTTTTTCTTTTGTGGCGAATCAGTCTGTCCGGGATCCAAATTGACGAATCTGCACCCTGTGGAAAAAATATAAACACTTCCTCGACCCGCAGCAAATTCTGGGTCGGGATCTTTTTGTTATCTGGAGATCTTTTTGCTTTACCAATGGCTTTTTATTTTACTGTTCCAAACGAATCAGCATTTAACTTATTACAAAGAGAACATGTTGTAAAATCTGATGGGGGGAAAACTATACTTAATTTCTCCTTTTTTAATTTTTGAATTAACAAAGCACGTGAGGGTAAATGATACAAGATCTGATCACAAGAATTTCCTATAGGAATCTGCCAATCATCAAACATTTGAAAAGCATCAAGTTGTTTTTTGTTATATGGAATTACAATTTTTGATGGCTCTTTACTGAACAATTTAATAAATCAGTATGCTTGAATTAATCTTTTAAATTAATATGGCAGTAATTTTTTCTTAGGCAGAGGCCATTGTTCCACCAAGTTGGGATAAGATAAAACTATTTTTTGGGGGGTCATTAGATGGAACCAATGGGCCTTCTTGTCACAAGCATCCTGTAGGTATACATTTTGTGGCAAGAATAATTTAATCTCCTTTTTTGGCAATATTAATCTTAATTAACTGATCATTTAAAGCCTCATTCACTTTAACGAAAGCCAACTGTGTCACACTAGTCAACTTTTCTCTTAGAACTGGATTAGGATTGTTTTTTTTTCAGCAATCAAACAAAGGCTTTAAATCTACAAAAGTCAGTTTTAAATGTGGGCATATCCAATTAATATCACCTAATAATTTTTGGAAATCATTTAAAGTTAGTAAACAATCTCTCAGCAGCTTTAAAAGGACATTATCAGTTTTAAAACTTTTGGCAGACCCAAATATAAGAAGCAAGAAAAGCTTTTTTAATGATCTTTTATAACCCAAATCTGGTCTATAGCCTTTTAGATGACAAGTAACCACTTAATCTTTGCTTGAATACTTCCAGCAACGGGGAGCTCACTATTCACCAAGGTTTTAAACTCTCTCTCACCTCTTACTCTATAGCATTTTTATCCTGCATACCACCTTTTCTAATCCCACCAACTCCTTTTCAGTAGTATATGTTGGCCAGGAGCTGCGCTAGTCTCTCAGCAATGTAAGAAACGTCTTGTCTATTGTCTAACAGCCATGACATTTTATATCTTTAAAAAATCTTTTAAAGGCCTAGAAGCTGCAATTTTTTGCACCCAAAAAGCTAGATCTAGATCCTCTGGGGCTTTTTTTGTCTGGTTTTTTCTGTCTGGTAATAAGGTAAAAGCAAAAGCTGTGCTATTTTTTAATTTTAATTGCACAGTTTTAGCAGGTGGCGATATCAAAACTTCAATTTTTTTAGTATAATCAGAATTTACTACACAAGACACTACCGAAATTTTTTGAAAAGAAAGCAAGCTATGCCCCAGCACAAGTCTTACAATGTCCTCAGGCAGGGGACTAGCCACTGGAATCTGAGTCAGGAGCTATTATTATTAAGGTGGTGGAACTGAGGTCCAGGCCTGAGCTACCTGGGGTTGTTTGGTACGGCTTGTTATCTCTGTTTAGCAAGACATTTTGGCAAAAAATGTTCTATTTGGCCTCAGAGAAACATTTTGCATTTGTAAAGTCCTTTTTATTACGAATATTTTTCTTTTTTTTTTTCTGTTTTTCTTCCTTTTTCTTTTTTTTTTTTTGTTGGGTGAGCCCTCCTGAGGGGATTTTATGCAAGGAGCAAGCTCTGTTTTAAAAGCTCTTTTGCTCAAAAATATTGTCACTATCGTTTTCAAACTTAAGCAATGTTCTGGGAGGCTTTGGATATAAAGTGGGGAGTTCTTAAGCCCTGGGGAGGCGCAAGCAGAGGTTGCAGTGGTCGCCTTAAATAAGACAACTTTTTTAAAGGTTTGGTTTGTGTAGAGGGGAGGGGGGCTCTCCAGGGCGCTCGGCCGCTGCGTCCTATAAGCACCCTCCTTCCTCGGAGGAAGAGTACAGTCTCTCTCCTTTTGTTTGCCAATGGCAGAAAATATGATCTGCGTAATAGGTGGAGACCCACTACGATCCACTGCTATAGTCTCTCCCATAGGCTATCTAACTAACAGCCTCATGACGGGGGTCCAGAACATTTGTAATAATATTTTACAGAGCAAAAGCATTTACAGGCCCATGCAAAGTATAATTAGTTTTTAGCTGTTTTATTACCTTTATCCAAGTATCTAAATCTCTTTTCTGGAAACCAAGGACATTGGTCTCATAACACTAGCCTTTTAATCTTTAATTTGTCTTTTTTGTTTAACAGTTACAAAATTACTTGTATAAAGAGGTGTCATTGTTTTGAGTCATTGTTACCCGTGTCAGAAAATTAAGAGTTATAGAAAAGTCTGCCTTGACAAAAAGGTTTTACCTTAGCCAAGGGGGGTTTTTTTTTAAACCCTAAGATAGCAGGTTTCTTTTCAACCTCTAGAGCACCAGGTTTCTCTTAAACCCTTGAACACTTCCACTCGTCCTCACCCTGTCTATCCTACAGGGGGGTCGCGGCACCTGAGTGGGGTCCTAGCCGTCCGAACACTCAACACTGGGGGAGTACCCGAAAGTACTCCGGGGGGAGTGATTAAAGTCACTCCGGGGGAGCAACAGAGAGTGCTCCGGGGGGAGCAAGCAGAGAGCAGCAGAGAGTGCTCCGGGGGGAGCTTTTGCTCCGAGGAACCTACCTTCGAATAGCCTGTTCGGGCGCCACTTGCCGGGGTCCTGGCCCGGTGGATCCAGGGAATTCGAAGGGTGGACGGCGTTGGCGTGGAAAGACTTGTTTGTTTATTAATGTAAGATTAGATTAAGAAACTATAGTGTAGTAAGAAGATTAAGTGGAGGAAGAGGGCTGAATAGCTTGGTTTACGCGGAAGGCCAATAAAATTCCAGACAAGGAATTTGCACCATCTACGTTGGGCCACCGGCGCCCGCTTGAATATCTAAGGGGTGCCTCGCCTTAAGCTCCCTTTCGTGCGGGTCTTAACAGCCGGGCAAGTAAGTAGACCTGGCGAGCCTCCGCGCCCCAGATGGAGATTCAGCCTGAAGTTAAAGTAAAGAGCAGAGAGAGGGAAGGGGAGAGAAGAGGAGAGAGAGAGACATGGGGGGAGCCAGAGTCCCAAGAAACCAGGCCGAGAGACTAGTTCGAGAAACTGGTCCGATCCTTTATTGTTCAGAAGGCCTTTTATACTTTTGATAAAACATGGAGATCAACGGGTAACACAGAATTATGTAGCGTTCGCACCCAGACTCTTTCTATACATCATTTTGTATACAAAAGGTCTCAGGTGATTTACATTATCTTCTGGCCAAGAAGCTTGTTAACACTTTTTAGCTCTCTTCCTTAATGAATGTTGATTTTGTTTCCCCTGAAGTGTTTTTCTTTAATTTGCATCTCCTTAAAGCATTAAAGTTACATCTCTATAGAACAAAAGGTGCAGTGGGATATAACAAAGAAGTACTTAACTCAAAGATCTAATGTTGCTAATACCAGGTCTACTACTTGTTTTCTATATACCAACTATATCTAAAAATAAAGGATATGAAAATTTGGCAGCAAGCATTGACTCAACAAATGAAACTTTAATCAGTCCTATTCTAAAGATTTTGACTCTTCGGAAGCCCTACATTCCTAGGATGTTTTAAGCTTCCTGTGCCTCCTGCGGTCAGGAGGCCTCAAACAATCACACTCGCAGAGTCCTGCAGGCAGGCTAGAAAGCCATCGGAGGGGTTTTTAGATTGAAACACTCTTTCAAATGCAGAAGACTGAAACCCTGAATTGACTTTTTCCAGAAAATGTCAGAAGAGTGGAAAAGCAGAGCACAAAAGCCGGCAGATTTTTGTTGGGGGTACATGCTTAGGAATTTCCAGAGGGGTCCCTGAAGTCTGAGCACGCCTTGCGTATGTCAGCTTCCTTCCTCATGACCTTGTCACGGGCGGGATTCCTCACACTGGCTCCCGGCAGCTTTCCACAGGCTGTCCCACGTGCCACCGTGGTGAGTCGATCCTCGGCTTGAAAGTCGAGGCAGTGCAGGGAAAACAGGTTTCCCTGGAATGGACTGAGACATCTGGGGGACTCTGGGAATGTGGCACGACCCTGGAGTTCCTCTCGCCTTTCCTGTGGAGAGCGCCTCCACTTGAGATGCGACGGGAAAGCCGGGAATTCTTTCCCGACCACGCAGGGAAAGGATCCCTCCTCTCGAGCTAGGAGGCGGAACACGGGGCTCCTCTGGATGTGGGGCGGGACTCTCGTGCTTCTCTCGAGTGGAGTCGGGGTATATCAGGGGAACTTCTTGAGTTGCA
>NW_017217402.1:0-12558 GCF_001704415.2 Capra hircus | reverse complement strand
CTAGAATGAGGGCTCATTGGTGGCTGATGCATGCATTAGACTGCAATTTCAGGAGTTGTGACATGGGTATCCTATATCACCATGATATATCTCCACACTGGTCTTCTGTTTTTTTGCATATGGTACCGTACCCATTTAAATGCACTTTTCAAATCATCCCACCTTCACCTTCTCCCACTGAGTCAAACGTCTGTTCTTGAGATCTTTGTCTCTTCTCCTTGCCTGCGTATAGCCCATCTTTCTAAATTCCACATATGCGAGTTAATATACAGTTTTGTCTCTCTCTTTCTTAGTTCCTTCATTCTGTGTAATAGGTTTCGTGCTCTTTCCCACTCATTAGAACAGACTCAAATGCATGACTTCTTATAACTGAGTAATATTTCATACGTATATGTAGCATAACTTCCTTAACCATTCATCTGGCTGATGGACCTCCTGGTCACTTTCACATCCTAGGTATTGCAAACAAGTGCTTCAATAAACATTGGAGTACTGTGTTTCTTACCATTCTAGTTTCCTTGAAGTTTCATGCCCAAGAGTGGGATCGCTGGGTCATACGATATTTTTCTTTCCAACTTTCTAAGGAGACTCCATAATGGTTGTACCAGTTTGCCATTCCAATCAACAGTGGAAAAAGGTTCCCTTTTCTCCACACCCTCTCCAGCAATTTTATTGTAGACATTTTAATGATGGCCAATCTGATCAGTGTGAAATGATACCTCAATGTGGTTTTGATTTGCATTTCTCTTATTAATGAGTGATGCTGAGCAACATTTCTTGTGTCTCTTAGTAATCTGTGTATCTTCTTTGCAGAGGGCTTTTACCTATGTTTTGATTGGTGCTTTGTTTTACTGAGTAGTATTTGTAGCTGAGTACTGAGATGCATGCGCAGCTTGCACATTTTTGGAGACGAATTTTTTGTTAGTTTTTCAGTTGCTAATCAGTTCAGTTCAGTTCAGTGGTTCAGTCGTGTCCGACTCTTTGCGATGCCATGAATTGCAGCACGCCAGGCCTCCCTGTCCATCGCCAACTCCTGGAGTTCACTCAGAGTTGCTATTATTTCCTCCCAATTCAGAAGCTACATATTCACTTTAATTATAGTTTCCTTCATTGTACAAAAGCTATGGAGTTTAATTAGATTCCTTTTTTAAAACTTATTTTTATTTCCTTTAGGCAATGGGCCATAGAGGATCTTGCTGTGACTTATTTTGTGGTGGTTATACCTATATTTTACTCTGAGGGTGGTATATTTTCTGGTCTTACTTTACACCTATAATCCATTTTGAGTTTATTTTTGAACATGATGCTAGATAGCGTTCTAGTTTCTATACATAGCTGTCCAGTTTTCCCAGTAACACTTTTTGAAGAAAATGTCTTTTTCTGTTGCGCAGTTTTGCCTGCATCGTCAAAGATAATGGGTGCATGAATTGATCATTGGACTTCATATTTTTTTCCATTGGTCTATATCTCTATGTTTGTGCAAGTTTCATACTCTCTTGATATCTTTGTAGTGTCGTCTGAAGTTAGAAAATTTGACTCCTCTAGTTCCATTCTTCTTTCTCAAAACTGCTTTGGCTCTTCGAGGTCTTATGTGTTTCCATACAAATCGTAAAATAATTTGTTCTAGTTTATGAAAAATACTCTCAGTAGTTTGAGAGGTATTGTATTGAATCTATTGATTGTTTTGGCTGGTATATTCATTTTAACTCTATCAGTTAGTCCAATCCAAGAACATGATATCTTTCTCCATCTATATATGCTTTGATATCTTTCCTCAGTGCTTTCTTTTATCCTTCTGGGAAAGTGAAAGTCTCTCAGTCACATCTGACTCTTTGCAATCCCATGTTCTATGCAGTGTATGGAATTTGAAATTCTCCACACCAGAATACTGGAATGGGTAGCTTTCCCTTCTCCAGAGGATCTTCCCAACCAGTGATCAAACGCAGGTCTCACACATTGCAAGAGGATTTGTCACCAGCTGGAGCCACAAAGGAAGCCCAAGAACACTATAGTGGGTAGCCTATCACTTCTTCAGGGGGTCTTCCTGACCCAGGAATCAAGCAGGAGTGTCCCGCATTGCAGGCAGCTTCTTTACCAATTGAGCCATCAGGGAAGTCCTTTGTCTCTTTATGCAAACTTATTTCTAGTCATTTGATTCCTTTCATTGCAATGGTGAACAGGACTGTTCCTTAATTTCTCTTTCTGGTTTTTCATTGTGAATGTGTAGGACTACAATGGTTTCTGTGTATTAATTTTATACCCTGCACATTTACTGTATTCATTGATTAACTCCAATAATTTTCTGGTGGCATCTCTTGGGTTTTCTGTGTGAAGGGTAATATCATGTGCAAATACGCAGTTATACCTCTTCTTTTCAAATGAGGATTCTTTTCATATCTTTTTCTTCTTTGAAAACTGTGGCTAGAATTCCCAGAACAATTAGTGATGAGTGTGGGCACATTGTCTTAATGCTGATTTTAAAGGAAATTTTTTCAGCTTTTCATTATTGACAATTATGTTTACAATGGTTTTGTCACATTTGGCTTTCATTATGTTGAGGTATGTTCCACCTATGACTACTTTGGTAGAGGTTTTTGTTTTTGGTTTTTTGCTTCATAAAAACTCTGAATTTTGTTGAATTCAAATTTGAATTTTGGGGGTTTAGCCTTCAAATTATTTGTGTTTCCTCTAGTTGTTGTTGTCATTTTCCTGTGGTTGATATCTGATCTAACAACACTGTGATCAGAAAATATGCTTGAAAATATTACAATCTCTTGAAGTTTATTAAGGTTAGATGTGATCTAACCTTGGATGTGATCTGTCCTAAGATAATGTCCCATTTGCACTTGAGAAAAAGGAGACAAAAAGGAGAAAAAGGTGAAATCTGTTCTTTTGTGGTGGGATGACCTGTAGATATCAATTATCTCAAACTGGTCTAATGTATCTTCTAAAACTTGAGTTTTCCTTATTTTATTTTCTGTCTGGATGATCTGTTCATGTTATGAGTGAAGTATTAAAAGCACCCAATACTATTGGTTAGTGTCTATTTCTGCTCTAATAGTTGTTGGCATTTGCCTCTTGTATTGAGCTGCTCCTACATTGGGTGCATATAGCTTCTTCTTGGATTGATACCTTGATTGTTATGTAATGTGACCTTCTTTGTCTCCTATAGTGGTCTTCACTTAAAGTCCATTTATCTGATACGAATATTGCTCCTCCCACTTTTGCTCTCCATTTTCACAAGATAGCTTTTTCCTGGCCATCACTTTCAGGCTGTATGTGTCCGTAGTTATGAGGTGGTTTTCTTGCAGACAGTATATTCTTGTATGCATTCACCCAGGCTTTGCCTTTTCATTGGAGCATTTAGCCCATTTCTGTTGAAGGTAGTTGTTGATAAGTATGATCTTCTTACCATTTACTATATATTTTGTGGCTTTGTTTTTATAAGCTTTTCTGTTTCCTATCTAGAGAAGATCCTTCAGCATTTCCTGAAGTGCTGGTTTGGTGGTTCTGAACACTAACTGTGTTTGTTTGTCTGTGAATCTCTTGTTTTCTCTTTGGAATGAGAACACTATCCTTGTTGGATAGAGTAATTTTGGCTTTAGGCTTTTGCCTTTCAGCACTTTACGTACATCCTGCCATTCCCTGCTAAGCTGAAGGGTTTCTATTGTAAGATCAGCTGTTATCCTTATGGGGATTCCCTTCTATGTTATTTGCTGTGATTCCTTTGTTACCTTGAATATTTGTCCGTTGTGTATATTTATTTGTTTGTTTGTTTTTATTTTGATTAATGTGTGTTTTGACGTGTTTTCTCTTGGTTTTATCCCTATGGGACACACTGGGATTTTTCATCTTAGGTGTCTATTCTTTTTCCCATTTCAGGGAAATTTTAACTATTTCCTCTTCAAATATTTTCTCATGCCCTTTCCTTTTGTCTTTGTTCTCCGAGAAACCTATGATTTAAATATGGGGACATTTAACATTGTCCCATAGGTCTCTGAGAGTGTCTTCATTTCTCTCCCTCTCTCTTTTTTTTCCTGTTCTGCTTCATTTATTTCCCATATCCGATCTTCCAGCTCCTTTCGTCTTTCTTCTGCCTCAGTTACGCTACTGTTCCTGTTGTCCAGAGTGATTACTATCTCAGGTATTTCACTGTTCATTATTGATTGACTACTCATTATTTCTTCTAGGTCCATTTAAAACACCCCTTTCATCTTCTCAATCCATGTCTGAAGTCTATTTATCTGTAGATCCATTTGTTTCCAAGACATTGACTATTATTATGCTGAACTGTTTTTCCTGTAGACTTCCTACCTCCTCCTCTTGCATTGGTTTGTTGATTTTTATCGTGTTCCTTCATCTGCTGGATATGTCTCTGCCTTTTCATGTTGTTTCGATGACTGTCTTCGAGGTCTATTTTCTGCAATCTGGAGGGCCATCATTGCTATTAATTGGGTGGTCTCCTCCAAGTGAATGCGGTGGGACCAGTGGCTTGTGAAAGGTTTCTAGTTGAGAGAACTTTTTGTTGTTGTTGTTATAGAAGATGGCTGTTGATCTCATTGGTTCTGAGAGTCAATGCAGTGTCCATTAGGGAATTAGGGGGCTCTGTTACGGCTTGGATTCCAGATGAGCTATTTCAAATCCTCGAAGATGATGCTGTGAAAGCGATGTACTCAATATGACAAGAAATTTGAAAATCGCAGCCGTGGCTCAGTTGGAAATGGTTAGTTTTCATTCCAATCTCCAAAAAGGCAATGCCAACGAATGCTCAAACTACCAGGCAATTGCACTCATCTCACATGCTAACAAAGAAATGCTCAAAATTCTCCAAGCCAGGCTTCAGCAATATGTGAACCATGAACTTCCAGATATTCAATATGTTTCAGAAAATACAGAGGAACCAAAGATCAAATTCCCAACATCTGCTGGATCATCAAAAAAAGCAAGCAAGTTCCAGAAAAACATCTAGTTCTGCTTTACTGAGTATGTCAAAGCTTTTGACTGTACGGATCAAAATAAACTGTGGAAACTTCTGAAAGAGATGGCAATACCACACGAGGGGATCTGCCTCTTGAGAAGCCTGTATGCAGTTCAGGAAGCAATGATTAGAACTGGACATTGAATAACAGACTGGTTCCAAATAAGAAAAGGAGTACCTCAAGGGTATATATTGTCACCCTGCTTATTTAACGTCTATGCAGAGACATGTTTGGCTGTAAGAAATGCAAACTGGAATCAAGACTGCCAGGAGAAATGTCAAAAGCTTCAGATATGTAGATGACACCACCCTTATGGCAGAAACTAAAGAGGAACTGAAGAGTCTCTTGATGAAAGTGAAACAGGAAAGTGAAGAGGTAGGCTTAAAGCTCTGCATTAGGAAAACAGATGGCATCCTGTCCCATCACTTCATGGCAAATAGATGGGAAAACAGTGGAAATGGTGGCAGACTGTTTTTCTTTTTTTTTTTTCTTTTTTTGGCGGGGGCGGGGGGAGTTCCAAAATCACTGAAGATAGTGACTACAGCCATGAAATTAAAAGATGCTTACTCCTCCTAGACAGCATAAAACAAGACCAGAGGCTGACTGTGGCTCAGATCATGAAATCTGTATTGCCAAATTCAGACTTAAATTGAAGAAAGGAGGAAAAACCGCTAGACCATTCAGGAATGACCTATATCAAGTCCCGTATGATTATGCAGTGTAAGTGAGAAATAAATTTAAGGGACTAGATCTGATAGAATGCCTGATGAACTATGGACGGAGGTTCATGGCATTGTACAGGAGACAGGGATCAAGACCATTCCCAAGAAAAAAGAAATGCAAAAAGGCAAAATGGCTGCCTGAGGAGGCCTTACAATTAGCTGTGAAATGAAGAGAAATGAAGGCAAAGGAGAGAAGGAAAGATATACCTATTTGAACACAGAGTTCCAAGGAGAGATAAGAAAGTCTTCCTCAGTGATCAGTGCCAAGAAATAAAGCAAAGCAATAGAATGGGGAAGACTAGAGATTTCTTCAAGAAAATGTGAGATACCAAGGAGGCCTTTCATGCAAAGATGGGCACGATAAAGGACATAAATGGTATGGACCTAACAGAAGCAATAGACATGAAGACGAGGTGGCAAAGAATACACAGAAGAACTGTGCATCAAAGATCTTCACAACCCAAATAACCATGATGATGTGATCACTCACCTACATCCAGATATCTTGGAATGTGAAGTCAAGTGGGCCTTAAGAAGCATCACTATGAACAAAGTTAGTGGAAGTGATAGAATTCCAGTTGAGCTATTTCAAATCCTAAAAGATTATGCTATGGAAGTGCTTCACTCAATATGCCAGCAAATTTAAAAAACTAAGCAGTGGCTCGGGACTGGGAAAGGTCAGTTTTCATTCCAATCCCAAACAAAGGCAATGCCAAAGAATGCTCAAACTACTGCACAATTGCACTCATCTCACACGCTAGTAGAGTAATGCACAAAAATATCCAAGCCATGCTTCAGCAATACGTGACCCATAACCTTTCAGATGTTCAAGCTGGTTTTGGACAAGCCAGAGGAACCAGAGATCAAGTGAGTGTATGCACCACTACTTCTGATTATGCATGCAGCAACTACTGAGGTTGAAATCACGAGTTTGCATTCTGCTTTTACTAAGAATTGAATTAGGACAGGTGCACTAATTAGCTTGCACCCTGGAACATACGTTACAACTCTAGAGCATAAGTATCACAACCAAGTGTGTCTGCACTCTGGACCTGGCATAACTGAAAATGCAAGAAGCTTTTCATAATTACTGACCCCCTGATTTGAAACCGCTGCTGCTGCTGCTGCTGCTGCTGCTGCTGCTAAGTCACTTCAGTTGTGTCCGACTCTGTGTGACCGCATAGATAGCAGCCCACCAGGCTCCACTATCCCTGGGATTCTCGGGGCAAGAATACTGGAGTGTGTTGCCCCTTCCTTCTCCAATGCATGCACGCATGCTAAGTCGCTTTAGTCTTATCCGACTCCGTGCGAACCTATGGACAGTAGCCCACGACGCCCCTCTGTCCACAGGATTCTCCAGGCAAGAATATTGGGGTGGGTTGCCATTTCCTTCTCTTATGTCAAACCACACATGCTACACACACTGAGCTTGCCCTCTGGAATACGCGCTTGTCAATACTGAGGCCGCCATCTAGAGGACGCCCGCCGGAACTGCTTAGTTTCCAATCTGGATCATCCTTTCTGCCACTATGGAGACTATTAACAAGCTTTAGAACAAGTGCATTGCTGTCACTGAGACTGCACAGTAGAGCATACATACACCCCATCACTCATTCTTTAGGGTTCTTTAGGATATGGCCTGCCGCTTCTGAGCCTGTCCTTAAAACATGCCTGTTGTAAGTACACGTAGACTTTTGGTGTATTACACTCTGGATTCTGCATCCCTGTACTACTGAAATTGCCTTCCAGAACAAGAGTTCATCACTGGCTGAACTTTATGCTGCACTCTGAAGCATAAATATCACAATCATTAGCTTGTTGCTTTGAGTAAGTCAGGCCACTACTCAACCTGCACTGTAGTTCAGGTGTGCCTAAACAATTACTGAACTCGCACTCTGAAGTTTCCTTCTGGACACAACTGAGCCAGCACTCCTGTAGACAGAGTGAGTTTAAACACGGGAGGACATGGTACACCTCTACTGAGCATGAGCTCAAGGGTACGCATCTGGGCTCTGCTGAGAACATGCTCTAGTTGCACACATGCCACAGTAACTGAACGTGCAGCTGGGGGTACAGATCTCATGACTACAGAGTGAGCACATTTCATCATGGGTTTTGCACTACTGAGGTTTACTCAGAAAATATCTCCCATCATGACTGTGTGTGCCTTCAAGAGCCAATGTTCTGACACTACTGAGACTGTGCTGTAGAGTAAGAATGCCTGAACTACACAACCGCACACTGAATCATGCATCCCAGCAGTATAAATCCTAGCACTACAGCACACTTGTCACTTCTGAGTCCTTACACTAAGCAGGCATGGCACAGCTGGTGAGCATGTGGTCTAGAGCATGTGTGCGGCCATTACTAATTTCACACTTGGAAGCCTGTGTCTTGCCACTTGTAAGCCCAGGCCCCAACATATTCATGTTTCAGCTACTGATTTTGCACCCTGGTACACTGCTTTATCACTGCGGAGCCTGCCTTATAGAGCATGAGTTCCACTACTACTAATCTTGCTCAATGGCCTGTGTGCTTAAACCTGTGAGCCTACGCTCTGCCGCTGAAAATTGCCAATGACTTGGCTTGCCCTCTGTTGCATATTTTCCCCACTCTTCTTCCTGCACTCTAGAGCAGGTGTCCCAACGACTGAGGTTGCACTCTGGAGGATATGCTCCAGGGGGCTGCTTTCTAAAACACATATCCTACCCACGAGTGAACCGTCATTCTAGATCAACTGTGTGACCACCAGTGACCTTGACTTCTGAAGAATAAAGTCACTTCCTTGAGGTATTGCTCGAGAAGGTGTGTGCAACAATTACCCCAGTGACATTTTATACCAGCCATTTTGCTGCTAGTCACCCAGCACTCTAGACTGTGCAAGCTGTGGGTAGTGTACCTGTATATCTAGGGATGATGTGCCAGCACTACAGACCTGGTGTATACTTCCTATGTCCTGCCTCAATTGATCACGCGTCACAATACACATATGCCACGACCCTTGCGCTTGCACTGTTAAGGGCTTGTCTTCCCACTACTGAGCTTGTGTGGCAGAGCAGACATATCACACTTTCTGAATTTGATCTCTGGATATGCAACCAAAATAAAAACCCAGCTTTCAAGAGAACATGTCCCTCAATTTTACTGAGTCTGCACTCTTGAGCAAGGGCACTGCAACTCCTGAGACAACCCTCTGAAGCACATGCAGAGCAGGCATGCTGCATCTGCTGAGCTTAGCTCTTCAGCATGCCTCTCAACAGTGAAACACACTTTAGGCATACCCCTGCTAATACAGACCCATGATCTAGAGCAGGCATGCTTCAAATACTGAACCTTTGCTTTAGAGAACACGTGCTTCATCTCCTGAGACTGTGCTTTTTGAGGATTCTCCCCACCACTACTTAGACTGTGCTCTAGAGCGGGTGTGGCGCAGATAGTAGGATGGCACTTTGGAGCCTGCATGCATCACTACTGCGTCTCAGCTCTAGCCTGGAAGTACTGAGACCCCTTAGCTTGCAATCCAGAGCACACGTGCTGCCACTAGTGTGCTTGCACTTTGGAGCAGGCTGTCTGAAGCCATCCCATTGGCCTTGGCAACATGCATCCAGCCAGTGCTGAATGCACACTAGAGCACAGCTCCTGCCACGATTGAGCATGTACTCTACCCCAAGATGTCTAAAAACTGCTCAGCTGCATTGCAGAGCATACCTCTTTCCACAACTGAACTTGCATTCTACAGGAAATGCTACACAAACACTGATCTTGTGCTCTGGAATTGGCCACACCATAAATAATTTTCTTAACATTTGAAGCATGTGTCTGGTCAACAAGAAATCCATGCTTTAGATCAGCTGTGTTAAAATCACTGAGCTTGCCCTCAAGAGTATATCTGAGCTCACATTTTATAGCACACCTACTACCACTGTGGATTCTGTGCTCTAAAACTCTTGTGAGATGAGAGAACAGATGGTGGAGCTATAAGTGGATGTGGAGTACATCCTTCATGGGTACATCAGGCATACACCTTCAGACACAGAAGAGTGATCAGAACATTACCGGAAAGTAGACAGGAGTACCTGACAAGTGGAAAAGAATATATAGAACCATGCAAAACTCGGTAGGATGAAAGAACTGGCAGAAAAGTCAGGCGTGTTAGTAGGACTGGATCTGCCCTGAGTGGGTAAAGGAACTGAAGCTGAGGTCCAATCCCACATTGGGTCAATTGTTTGAATCATAGAATACACATTTAAAGCTGAGAGTGAAACAGCTGATCTGTGGAAAGCTGGGTGCAATGAGAATCAGAGGGTCCTTGCTGCAGCAGTGCATACCCCGTACAAGGACATCTGTCCCCTGAAAGGCACCGTGGCTGGGAGCTGCAGTTTAGGGGATTTTGTGGCAATTCATGGGGAGGGCTGCTGTTTACTGGGGAGACATGGAGAGAGGGGGTGTGTAGAAGGACACTGTGGTAGGGTATGCCTGTGGAGGAAAGCCAGGCAGCCATGAGAGCAAGGCAATAACACCGAGTCACATGTAGGGGGTGGAGCAATCACCGTAGCCTCTCTCTCCCCACATGCTAGCATCAGCAGTTACTACAAGAGTGAGGCTGACCCATCAAATGCTGAACACACTGAAATACAGAGCAGGACACCACCCAGGGTCCTCCTTTAAGTGCCTGATGCACCATACTAGAGTAGAATCCCACTCAGGATGCTCCTTTCAGTGTCAGATGCACTGATTTACACAGTAGGACCCCAGCCAGGAAAGTCTCTCTATGTGCTGACACATTTGAACGACAGAGAAGGATCCCAGGCAAGGAAGGCTTCTGAATGGCTGAATAGGTGAACTAGGGAGAAGACTGACAAAGAGGCCTTCTTATCACCAGACACAAGATCTCAAAAAAAAAAAAAAAAAAAAAAGACCTCCGATAGGCCATAACTCCTGTTGTGTAGTCAGTCTGTGTCCTGCACCCTGCCCATTTGACACCACCTGGGTCCCTCAAGCCAAGCAGCTGCTCCACCTTCACAGTTAACTCTCATTGGAAAAAAGCTGCTACAGGTTAAAAACAAAATCTTGCAAGTATTTGCACAGGACTGCTTCAGTCCTATTAACTCTGTGTGGAACACATTTCACACTACACAGAACAAGCTCTAAAATGCATATACTGGAACAGCTGATCTTTTCCAGTCTTGTAGCCACTGCTGAGTTTTCAAATTGCTTGCATATTGAGCTCAGCACTTTCATAGCACCATCTACTAGGATTTGAAATCACTCAACTGGAGTCTCTATCTCCACTAGCTTTGTTTCTATTGATGCTTCTTGTGGCCACTTGACCTCACATTCCAGGGTGTTGGCTCTAGGTGAGGGATTACATCATCATGGTTATCTGGACCACGGAGATCTTTTCTGTATAGTTCTTCCATCTTTCCTGTATAGATTTTTGCTACCTCTTCTTAATATCTTCTGCTTCTGTTCAGTCCATACAATTTCTGTCCTTTATTGTGTCACCTTTGCATGAAACGTTCCCTTGGCATCTCTAATTTCTTGAAGAGATCTCTAGTCTTTCCCATTCTGTTGTTTTCCTCTATTTTTGCACTCATCACCAAGGAAGGCTTTCTTATCGCTCTTTGCTATTCTTTGGTACACTGTATTCATATGGGTATATCTTCCCTTTTCTCCTTTGCCTTTTGCTTCTGTTCTTTTCTCAATTATTTGTAAGGCCTCCTCAGACAACCATTTTGCCTTTTAAAAAATTTTTTTCATTACTTTTTAAATTTTATTTTATTTTATTTTTAAATTTTTAAAATCTTTAATCTTGCATGAATCCCAAACATGAACCCCCCTCCTTCCTCCCCCCCATAACATCTCTCTTGCATTCATTTTCTTGGGATGGTCTTCATCACTGCCTCCTGTACAATTTCGTGAACCTCCATATGTAGTTCTTCAAACACTCTATTATGCCTAATCCCTTAAATATTTTCTCATGTCCCTGCTACCATCTAAGGGATCTGATTTAGGTCAAACCTGAATCATCTATTGGTCTTCCCCTCCTGCTTCAACTTAAGTCTAAGTCTATAGCAAAATACGGAGCTTCCACTCTGAACCTTCCTTCTTACAGGTATTTGCCCACCATTTTAGAGCACTTTTGCCGCACCTATTTATCTTCACTCTGAAACATATGTACCGTCACTCCTGAAAGGATGCTCAAGTGCATGCATTTAACTCCGACTGACCCTACGCTCCACAGTAGTCATGCCGATCTACTAAGCTTGCATTCTGCCGCGTGTCTTTCACTATTTAGACTATGATACTGCATAGTTGCAATCTCAAGCTTATCTTCTTCGACTTTCAGCTTTTATACCAGCACACACGTTCTGCCCTCCTAAGCCCACTTTCTTGAATAGATATGAAACAACTGTTGAGTTGTATTCTGGAGCGTGTCCCTGCTATTTCTGAATGCATTCTTTTTTTATTTCTTTATATTTCTTTTAAAAAATGATTTTATTTTAATTGGAATAGAATTACTGTGTATACTATGATGGTTTTTGACATATACATTAACATGAATCAGCCACATGGATACATGTGTCCCCTATCCTGAACACTACTCAAACCTCCCTTGCTACCCCATGCTTCTGGGTTCTTCCACAGCACAAGAGTTGGATGCATCTTTCATGCATTGCACTTGCACTGGGGCATCTCTTTATATATGGTAATTTACCTGTTTCAATGCTATTTTCTCAAATCATCCCATCCTTTGAACTCTCCCCTTGAGTCTCAGAGTCTGTCCTTTATACGTGGATCTTTTTTACTAGCCTTCATGCAGAATCAGTTACTGCTTCCTAAATCCCATTTATACG
>NW_017217401.1:0-12558 GCF_001704415.2 Capra hircus | reverse complement strand
AGCTCTAGTGAGCCTAGGTCTGTCAGGAAAATTCTTGGCTCCTATGGGGACACACGTGTGTGTAACCTGCATATCGGACCTAGGGGCACAGGGCGCCTGTTCCTCTCGGGGGGGACCCTGAAGTGGTGCGGCCCAGCAACAGCCTGAACATTTTTGCTCTTTTCTTCCTTCTGATAGAGCTGAGCTTTGCTTCTCGCTTTGGCATTTCGGAAGCCAGGGGGAGCCCCACCGCTGTTGTCCTGGGGTCTATTGGAGGTACCGGGTCTATTGGACCCCAGCATGGCACCCGACCCCTCAGACACACTCCGCAGCCTCCTTCCCCATGGGCAGGACTGTTCTGACCTAGGAATGTGTTCCCAAGGCTCAGAAAATGCAGGGAGACACACGGCCCTGACTCTGGAACTGAGGCCGTTGGAGCAGGCCTGGAGGTCTGACGTCTGAGACGCCAAACACTTGCTGCAAGATACAGGTGTGAAAACACACTCTCTGGGGCTGCCTTTCCTTCCTCCAAGGAAGAGAGCTTTTCCAGTCTCCTCCGTGCTGAGTCATACAAGGCTGGAAAGGTCTGGCTTCGAGGGCATTTCTCAGCGGCAATGGCCCCTGAGGCCCTGCACCCAGGGAGGGATCCTACCCTCCCAGGGGAAGTCAAAGCAACCTCCAAACAGCTGTTCTCTCATGTTTCCTCTGCAGGAGGGAGCTAGTGAGCCCAGGTCTGTCTGGAACGTTCTTGGATCCTGCGGGGAAATCATCCTGGGAGCCCACCTGGATACCAGTCGTAGGGGCTAAAATTCGCATTTTCCTTCCTTGGAGCCCTAACGCAGTACAGCCTAGCAACTGCTTGAAAATCCATCCTGTTGCTGTTTTCTTCCCTCTGACAGAGCGAGCTTTGCTCCCCATTTGGGGATTTCAGAAGCAAGGTGGTGGCCTGCAACTCCTTGCCTGGGGTCCATTGGAGGTGCAAGGTGCCCTCGACCAGGTGACCCCAGCATGACACCTGGCCCCCTCAGACACACTCCCGCAGCCTGCTTCCCCATGGGCAGGACTGCTCTCACCTAGGAATGTGTTTGCAAGGCCAGGAAACTGCAGGGAGACACAAGGCCCTGATTCTGGCATTGAGTCTGTTGGAACAGGCCTGCAGGTCTTCTGTCTAACAAGCCAAACACTTGCTGCAAGATACAGGCCTGAAAACACACTCTTGGGCTGCCTTTCCTTCCTCCAAGGAAGAGAGTTTTCTCAGCCTCCTGTGGGCTGAGAGTCACACAGGGCTGAAAAGCACTTGCTGGGAGATTATTTTTCATTGGCCATGGCCCCTGAGGCCCTGTGCTCAGGGAGGGCTCCCTCCCTCCCAGGGAAAGTCAAAGGAAGCTCCAAACGGCTGTTCAATCATGTTTCTGAGAGAGTCATTGCCAAGGCAGGTTTCTAAGAAGTTCAAGGGTCCCCAAGGAGAGAGGGGTCTAGAATTCTCAAGGAGGAAGGAAGGACAAACTGTTTTTCCCTCTACATTCCTTAGGATTATATAACAATCATGCATCCTTCTTGAGGACGGTCTCTGGAAAAAACCTTCTGGCTAATCCTGTTATCTTAAAATGTCAATTATGGGAGTAGGTCTAGTGAGTCTTTACAACCTCCAGACATTCTTTTGTTCGTTGTCATAACTTATTGGAGAGTATATAACTCCATTACTAACACTAGCAAGGGGGTACGCTTTCTGCCCCTTGTGATGTCTCTGTCAGAAGCTTTCTCTATCTCCTTTCTCCTTTAATAAAACTCTATTGCACAAAAGCTCTGAGCAATCAAGCCTCGTCTTGGGCCCTGGATTGAATTCTTCTCCTCCATAAGCCAAGAATCCCAGCATCTTTTCGTGGTTCAGCAACAATATTTCATTTCCTCTGCAGGAGAGAGCTAGTGAGCTTAGGTCTGTCTGGAACATTCTTGAATCCTGTGGGGAAAATATCCTGTGCACACATCTGGATACTGGGCCTAGAGGCCAAAATTCGCATTTCTTTCCCGGGGAGCCCTAACGTGGTGTGACTTAGCAACTGCTTGAAAATCCATCCCATTGCTGTTTTCCTCCTTCTGACAGAGCTAGCTTTGTTCCCTGCTTTGGGATGTCTCAACCGAAGGGCCGGTCCATAGCTACTCGCCTGGGGCCCATTGGATGTGCAAGGTGCCCTCGACTAGGTGACCCTAGCATGGCACTCAGCCCGCTCAGACACACTCCCGAGGCTTCTTTCTCATGGGAAGCACTGCTCCAACCTAGGAATGTGTCTGCAATGCTTGGAAAGTGCAGTGAGACACACAGCCCTGACTCTGCAATTGAGGCCCTCAGAGCAAGCCTGCAGCTCTGATGTCTGAGAAGCAAAACACTTGCTGCAAAGAGAGGCCTGAAAACACACTCTCTGTGGATGACTTTCCTTCCTCTAAGGAAGATAGTTTTCCCAGTCTCCTGCTTCCTGAATGTCACACAGCTGGAATGCGCTTGCTTGGAGGTCGTGATTCAGTGGCAATGACCCCTGAGGCCCTTTGCCCAGGGAGGGCTCCCACACTCACAGGCAAATCAAAGCAACTTCCAAGTGAGTCAGCTCTTCACATCAAGTGGCCAAAGTATTGGAGTTTCAGGTTCAGTATTAGTCCTTCCAATGTATATTCAGACCTGATTTCCTTTAGGATGGAGTGGTTGCGTCTCCTTGTAGTCTAAGCGACCTACAAGCATCTTCTCCAACACCACAGTTCAAAAGCATCCAATTTTCAGCTGTCACTTTCTTTATAGTACATCTTTCATATCCATCCATGACATATGGAAAAACCATAGCCTTGACTGGATGGATCTTTGTTGGCAAAGCAACGTCTCGGCTTTTTAATATGCTGTCTAGTTTGGTCATCACTTTTCTTCCAAGTCATAAATACGTTTTAAGTTCATGGAGGCAGACATCACCTGCAGTGATTTCCAAGCCCCCCAAAATAGTCTGCTGCTGTTTCCAATGTTTTCCCATCTATTTGCCATGAAGTGATGAGACTGGATGCAATGATTTTAGTTTTCTGAATGCTGAGCTTTAAGCTAACTTTTTCACTCTCCTCTTTCACTTTCATCAGGAGACTCTTTAGTTCTTCTTCACTTTCTGCCATAAGGGTGGTGTCATCTGCATATCTGAGATTCTTGATATTTCTCCCAGCAATCTGGATTCCAGCGTGTGCTTCCTCCAGCCCAGTGTTTCTCATGATGTACTCTGCATATAAGTTAAATAAGCAGGGTGACAATACACTGCCTTGACATATTCCTTTTCCTATTTAGAACCAGTCTGTTGTTCCATGTCCAGTTCGAACTGTTTCTTCCTGACCTGCATACAGGTTTCTCAAGAGACAGGTCAGGTGGTCTGGTATTCCCATCTCTTTCAGAATTTTTCCCAGTTTATTGTGATCCACACAGTCAAAGGCTTTGGCATAGTCAATAAAGCAGAAATAGATGTCTTTTTTTCTGGAACTCTCTTGCTTTTTCAATGATCCAGTGGATGTTGGCAGTTTGATCTCTGGTTTCTCTGCATGTTTTAAATCCCTCTTGAACATTTGGAAGTTCACAGTTCATGTGAACTTGGAGAATTTTGAGCATTACTTTACTAGTGTGTGAGATGAGTGCAATTGTGCAGCAGCTTGAATATTCTTTGTCATTGCCTTTCTTTGGGATTGGAATGAAAACTGACCTAATGACTAGATGTTTTCAATTGCATATGCTGAAAGAACTGGCTGTGCAGTTTTGAAGAAAAAAAAATCATTTTAACCCATTTTCTCTGAAGTGCAAGGCATATCATGGCCATCCCTGAATCATAAAGTCACCTTTTCTTTATGTAGTCATAGTTTCATGCCTAAATTATAGGCCAACTCGTGCTCAAATGGACTCTGATGTCAGGGGCAGATCAACTAATAAAAAGCTTGGATTGTCCCTCTGGAGGAAAGTGAGATCTTGGTCCCACGAGAAGAATCTGAAGGGTTAAGGGAACTTGCAAGAGTGGGGAAAGCTTAGTCCATCCTACATGTACCAAAATCTTAAATAAGGCTTATTTACTTTACCGAAGTAAAAAAACAGATGATGAAAACAATTATAAATCAATGAAAGGTAAAGAAATCCATAGTCTGTTATCAAAAATTGCATTCTAAGAAAACTTTGTTCTCTTAACCTAGAGAGGAGACTAAATTCCATCTGGTACCAGCTTACCAGAAGACAAACAAACAAACAAACAAATTATCGGTAAGCTTAAAAAAAGTATATTCCATATATCTTGAAGTAGCAGTATTTCTGCAAAGGCATCAGTGTGAAACCATAGAGGACATGGTTAAAACCTGATTAAATAGAAATTGACAATGTAATCTGGTCACTGCTGCGACTTGAAATGCTTTAATATGATAACTGGAATTATAACTGACAGCATTTGACCAGGACATATCAGATTTTCACGGATGTCAGATAATTTCTAGGATATCTATATTAGGAACTGAAGGAATCTTTGAACCTAGGAAAGAAAACAACAGTCTCAAAGGCCCTTGCTGAATCATCTATCAGCAAGGAATGTCTTTGCAAGGATCGCAAAGTGAAGGGAAAATACACCGACCTGCCTCTGCAACTTTGGTCCTCTGAGCAGATCTGGAGGTCTCCCTTTGTATAAGCTAACCTGTTCCTTCCAAATAGAGGTTTGCAACACAAAACAAGTGGCCGCCTATTCTTCCCCGAAGGAGGCTCTCTTTCCCCACATCCTGCGAACACCCCTTTCCCAGCCTCCTGGAAAAGCGCTTCTTGCAGTTCCTTTCAGAAAATCCTATGGACGGAGAAGCCTGGTAGGCTGCAGTCCGTGGGGTCGCTGAGGGTCGGACACGACTGAGCGACTGCACTTTCATTTTCACTTTCATGCATTGGAGAAGGCAATGGCAACCCACTTACTGTTCTTGCCTGGAGAATCCCAGGGACGGGGGAGCCTAGTGGGCTACCGTCTATGGCGTCGCACAGAGTCGAACACGACTGAAGCAACTTAGCAGCAGCAGCAGCAGCAGTTCCTTTCTTAGGGGCAGTTATCCCTGAGATTGGGACCTGGAAAGGCAGAGCCACCTCCACACACACGTCTTTTCTGTCCCCTTTCCTCTGGAGGAGAGCTCTAGTGAGCCTAGGTCTGTCAGGAAAATTCTTGGCTTTGACGGGATCCCACCCAGTGTGTGAACCTGCATACCCGACCTAGGGGCCACAGGCACCTGTTTTGCTCGAGTGGGTCCTGGAGGGGTGCAGCATAGCAAGAGCTTAAAAATCCATCCAATTTGTCTTTTTTTTTTTACCTCGGAGAGAACGAGTTTGCTCCACCTCCACCCTTTGGCAGTGTGGAGGGAAGAGGGCACCACCCTCTCCCAAAGGGGACATAGGGCCTACCAGGAGAGAAAGGCCCCTTGAGGAGCTGAGCCCAGGTAGGCAGCCAGTGATGTCAAGCACACTCCCGCTGCTTGCTTCTTCATGGGCACTCCCACGATCTGCTAGGAATGTCTTTGCAAGGATCTCAAAGGGAAGGGGAGATACATGGCCCTGTCTCTGGAACTTCAGTCCTCTGAGCAGATCTGGAGGTCTTGAGTTGTATAAGCAAACCTGTTCCTTCCAAATAGAGGCTTGCAAACACACCCCCGGTGGTTGCCTCTTCTTCCCCGAAGAAGTCTTTCTTTCCCCACATGCTGCGAACTCCCTGTCCCAACCTCCAAGAATAGCGCTTCTTGCCATTCCTTTCTTAGAGGCAGTTATCCCTGAGCTTGGGGCCGTAGGGAGTAGCCCCACACTCACAGGGAAAGGCAAAGACTCCTCCATACATCTCCTCTATCCCCTTTGCTCTGGAGGAGAGCTCTAGTGAGCCTAGGTCTTTCAGGAAAATTCTTGGCTTGGACAGGATCTCACCCTGTTTGTGAACCTGCATACCCAACCAGGGGCCACAGAGCACCTGTTTCAGTAAAGTGGGCCCTGAAAGGGTGCAGCCTAGCAAGAGCTTGAAAATCCATTCAATTGCTGTTTTTGTACCTCTGACAGAGCGAGCTTGGCTCCACCCTTTGGCAGTGAGGAGAAAAGAGGCATGACACCCTCCCCAAGGGGACATGGGGCCTACTTCGAGAGGAAAGGCCCCTTGTGGAGCTGAGGCCAGGAAGGCACACAGTCGTGTCAAACACACTCCCACTGCTTGCTTCTTCAGGGGCACTCCCGCTATCAGCTAGGAATGTCTTTGCAATGATCACAAAGGGAAGGGGAGATACAGGGCCCTGCTTCTGGACCTCCGGTGCTCTGAGCAAATCTCGAGGTCTCCCGTTGTTGGTCAAGGTCAAGGTCAAGTTCAAGTTCAAGTCAAGTTCAAGTTCAAGTTCAAGCTCAAGATCAAGGTGAAGTTTAAGTTCAAGTTCAAGTCAACTTCAAGTCAAGGTCAAGGTCAAGTTCAAGTTCAAGTTCAAGGTCAAGTCAAGTTCAAGTTCAAGTCAAGTTCAAGTTCAAGTTCAAGTTCAAGTTCAAGGTCAAGTCAAGTTCAAGTAAGTTCAAGTTCAAGTCAAGTCAAGTTCAAGTCAAGTCAAGTTCAAGTCAAGTTCAAGTTCAAGTCAAGTCAAGTTCAAGTTCAAGTTCAAGTTCAAGTTCAAGTTCAAGTTCAAGTCAAGTCAAGTTCAAGTTCAAGTTCAAGTTCAAGTTCAAGTCAAGGTCAAGAAGTTCAAGTTCAAGGTCAAGGTCAAGGTCAAGTTCAAGGGCAGGGCAAGGCCAAGCCCAAGACCAAGGCAAGGGCAACGGCAACGCCAAGGGCAAGGCCAAGGCCCAGGCCAAGGCAAAGGCCAAGGCCACCAAAGCGACGCCCAAACCCCGTAACGCCTGACAAAAGGCAGAAGCCACTAGGCCCCTGTGCAGAGGAAGCCACTGAAGGCAGCAAGGCCACAGAGCTCCCCGACTCCCATTCCCACATGAAGATGTGAGGATAAAGGGCCTCATCCCAGCAAAGCACCCGCTCCCACCACCCCCAACCCCGGCCCCCGCCCCCCGCAGCACGCCCCCTGAAACAACACTGTCTTCCCAGAAAAGAGAACGGAGAAGCCATGTGTGTGCCAAAGGAGCAAGATGAACGAACGATGCCACGCCCTCCGAATTTGGGCACACCTGACGCCTCGGAACCCCGGGCCTGGCCGATGGGTCCCAGCCGTTCTCGGGTGGGAGGGGGGTCAACACATTGGCCGAGAGCCCTTGCCCAGGCCACCCGCAAATCCCCTGAGATGTGATCCGACCACAGGGACCGAGGGCAAACGTACCGCTTGAGGTGCTGGAGGAGCCGGACGAAGCCATGGTGGGAGAGGCACACGGGCACGCTGCAGACTGCTGGCCGAGTGGGCGGGGACCCAGCAGCTCAGGACTCTGGAGAACGGGAGGCGTCTCCGCCACCATTGACGTCAATAGGGTTTGGGTGGGTAGATGGAGGGGGCCGCCCCTGGCCTCTTTCCAAGCAGAGACCCTGGACGGAGTCCCGTGGAGCGAGTGGGCTTTTCCCGGGCACGGCTGTGCCCTGGACCGCCAAGATCCCCGTTGGGGTGGGCGGGCAGTTCGGGGGCTTTGGTTTGTGGCCCTCCCTCGCAGCGGGGGGTGGGTTCAACCCCGAGTGGATCAATCAGGGGCCCTCAGCAGTGCCAAGGGAACTCACCGCCCAGGAAACGCCCCTAGGTCCCTTTGAATTGGCCACCAACGCCCCTTTCCCAGCCTGCCTTGCTCTGAGATTTCCCGCCTTTTCACATTCCACAGGTCCCTGGTCCTCGACTGTCCCCCGCTGGCTCCTCCGAGGCATTCCGGGACACCAGACGCTCTCTCCAGCGCCTCCACCTAGATCCCTCGCTGTCCTCGCCTCCGTTTCCCCCATGCCCCCTCCCCAACTCCTCCGTGGGCTCTTGGCATCCTTTCCCTACAGCAGTCCCAGAGTGCCACCCCGAGGGCTTTGAGTTGCCTGGAGCCCAAGGCTCCGGCCAGAGACCTGAGGGGCCAGCGTCTGGACTGGCAGCTAATGCCATTTGGGGCTTTTCTCACGTGGAGCCTGAGGCCCGCACCTCCGCGGGCAACCCCCCAGCGCGAGTGCCCTGGAGATACCCGCCCAAGGGGACAGTGTATCCCCTACTGTGGGGAAGGAGGTTCCTGTTTTCCCTGCACTGGTTCGACTTTCACGCCGAGGATCGACTCACACCATGGTGGCAAGTGGAATAGCCCTGTGGGAAAGCCTCATGGGAAAGACTCCAGGGAAAGCCACAGATTCCTTGATCCACGAGAAGGGAAGCGTGACACTGCTGCTACCGCTCGGGAGGAAAGCGCACGTGCATGACCCCACTCGAGCCGAGGACTGACGCAAGCTTGGGAGACTCCAGAAGTACGCCAAGATCCATGTCAGCACTGGAGAGGAATCCTCAGGTTCCGGTCCCGACTCCACACAAGGTCTTAGGCCCCGGCATCGACGGGAGAGGAATCCTGAGAGGCCCCCTAGCACCTCGCATGGGGACTGGCCTTTCCTGAGGTCACCAGAGCGGGTCCCTGAGGTCTCCGTCGTAACTCGAGAGCACCTGCCGCAACTCGAGAAAATCCAGGAGGTTCTCCCCTCCAGGCGAGATGAGGCCGATTTCCGCTGAGGCGTCTCGAGGCTAATCACACCTAACCTCTGGAACTTCCAAAGGGTCCTTCACACCCTTGCTGCAAGTCAAGAAGTTCTCCGACATACCCATATCCACTCGAGAGGAAGGACGAGGTTCCCGCCCATATCCAGCGGAGCCCCGTTTCCGCCTCGTAGCTCGAGAAGAGGGATCCTTTCCCTTCGTCGTCGGGAAAGAATTCCCGGCCTTCCCGTCGCATCTCAAGAGGAGGCGCTCTCAACAGGAAAGACGAGAGGAACTCCAGGGCCTTGCCAGCATTCCAAGAGTCCCCCAGATGTCTAAGTCCATTCCAGAAGAAACTGTTTTCCCTGCACTGCCTCGACGTTCACGCCGAGGATCGACTCACACCACCGTGGCACGTGGGACAGCCCTGTTGGAAAGCCTCGTGGGAAAGCCTCAATGGAAAGCGACAGATCCCTTGATCCACACGTCGGCAAGCGTGACACTGCTGCTGCAGGTCGTGAGGAAATGGCAGGTGCATGCCCCCACACGAGATGAAGACTGACTCCCCTGGTGAGACTCCAGAAGTACGGAAAGATTCATGTCAGCACTGGAGAGGCATCCTCAGGGTCTGGCCCCGACTCCACACAAGGTCTTAGGCACCGGCATCGATGGGAGAGGAATCCCTAGAGGCCCCTGGTAACTCGCATGGGGACTGGCCTTTCCTGAGGCCACCAGAGCGGGTCCCTGAGGACCCGTCATAACTCGAGAGAACCTGCCGCAACTGGGTAAAATCCAGGAGGTTCTCCCCTCCAGGCGGGATGAGGCCCATTTCCTCTGAGGTGTCTGGAGGCTCATCACACCTAACCTCTGGAAATTCAAAAGGGTCCTTGCTGCAACTCAAGAAGTTCCCCGACATACCCGTCTCCACACGAGAGGAAGCACGAGGGTCACGCCCACATTCAGAGGAACCCCGTTTCCGAGATGAAGGATCCTATCCTGCTTAGTCAGGAAAGATTTTTCGGCGTTCCCATGGCATCTCAAGAGCAAGGGTTCTTAATAGGAAAGGCGAGAGGAACTCCAGGTCGTGCCACCATTTCAAGAGTCCCCCAGATGTCTCAGTCCATTTCAGAGGAACCCGTTTTCCCAGCACTGCCTCGAATTTCACGCCGAGGATCCACTCACACCATGGTGGCATGTGGGACAGCCCTGTGAGAAAGCCTCGAGGGAAAGCCAGAGATCCCTTGATCCCCGCGAAGGGAAGCGTGACACATCTGCTACACTGTCCCTGAGGTCACGGTCGTATGTCGAGAGTACCTGCCGCAACTCGAGAAAATCCAGGAGGTTCTCTGCTCCAGTCGAGATGAGACCCATTTTCTCTGCGGCGTCTCGAGAGTAATCACAGCTAAACTCTGGAACTTCCAAAGTGTCCTAAACACCATTGCTAAAACTCAAGAAGTTCCCCGACATACTCGTCTCCACTCCAGAGAAAGCACCAGGGTCCGGCCACCGCCAGAGGAGCTCCGTTTCCGCCTCCAAGCTCGAGATGAGGGATCCTTCCCTGCTTCCTCGGGAAAGAATTCCCGACGTTTCGACGCATCTCAAGAGGAGGCGCGCTGCACAGGAAAGGCGAGAGGAACTCATGGGTCGTGCCACCATTCCAAGAGTCCCCAGATGTCTCAGTCCATTCCAGAGGATCCTGTTTTCCCTGCACTGCTTCGACTTTCACGCCGAGGATCGACTCACACCACGGTGGCACGTGTGACAACCCTGTGGGAAAGCCTCGTGGGAAAGCCTCGAGGGAAAGCCACAGATCCCTTAATCCACGACGGGAAGCGTGACACTGCTGCTACAGCACGGGAGGAAAGCGCACGTGCATGCCCATACTCGAGACGAGAACTGACTCCCCTGGGGAGACTCCAGAAATACCCCAAGATGCATGTCAGCCCTGGAGAGGAATCCTCAGGTTCCGGCCCCGACTCCACACAAGGTCTTAGGCCCTGGCATCGACGGGAGAGGAATAGCGACAAGACCTCTAGCAACTCGCATGGGGACTGGCCTTTCCTCAGGCCAACAAAGCGGGTCCTTGAGGTCCAGGTCGTAAGTCGAGAGCACCTGCCGCAACTCGAGAAAATCCAGGAGGTTCTCCCCTCCAGGTGAGATGAAGCCCATTTCCGCTGAGACGTATCGAGGCTAATCACACCTAACCTCTCGAACTTCCAAAGAGTCCTTCACACCCTTGCTTCAACTCAAGAAGTTCCCCGACATAACCGTCTCCACTTGAGAGGAAGCACAAGAATCCCGCCCACATCCAGTGGAGCCCCTTTTCTGCCTCCTAGCTCGAGAGGAGGGATCCTTTCCCTGCGTGTTCGGTCAAGAATTCCCGGCGTTCCGTGGCATCTCAAGAGGAGGCTCTCCACACTAAAGACGAGAGGAACTCCAGGGTCGTGCCACCATTCCTGAGTCCCCCATGTGTCTCAGTCCATTCCAGGGAAAACTGTTTTCCCTGCACTGCCTCGACTTTCAAGCCGAGGATCGACTCACACCACTGTAGCATGTGGGACAGCCCTGTGGAAAAGCCTCGTGGGAAAGCCTCGAGGGAAAGCCTCGAGGGAAAGCCACAGATCCCTTGATCCACGCGAAGGGAAGCGTGACACTGCTGCTACAGCTCGGGAGGAAAGCGCACGTGCATGGCCCCACTCGAGACGAGGACTTACTCCCTGGGGAGACTCCAGAAGTACCCCAAGAACCATGTCTGCACTGGAGAGGAATCCTCAGGTTATGACACCAACTCCACACAAGGTCTTAGGCCCGGCATCGATGGGAGAGGAATTCCGAAAGGCCCCTGAACAACTCGCATGGGTACTGGCCTTTCCTGAGGCCACCAGAGCGGGTCCCTGAGGTCCCCGTCCTAAGTCGAGAGCACCTGCCGCAACTCGAGAAAATCCAGGAGGTTCTCCCCTCCAGGCGAGATGAGGCCCTTTTCCGCTGAGACGTCTCGAGTCTAATCACACCTAAATTCTGGAACTTCCAAAGGGTCCTTCACACCCTTGCTGCAACTCAAGAAGTTCCCCACATACCCGTCTCCACTCGAGAGGAAGCACGAGAGCCCAGCCCACATTCAGATGAGCCGTGTTTCCGCCTCGTAGCTCGAGAGGAGGGATCCTTTCCCTGCGTGTCCGGAAAGAATTCCCGGCGTTCCTGTCGCATCTCAAGAGGAGGCGCTCTAAACAGTAAAGGTGAGAGGAACTCCAGGTCGTGCCACCATTCCCAGAGTCCCCGGATGTCTCAGTCAATTCCAGGGAAACCTGTTTTCCCTGCACTGCCTCGACTTTCAATCCGAGGATAGAGTCACACCACGTGGAACGTGGGAAAGCCTCGAGGGAAAGCCTCGTGGGAAAGCCTCGAGGGAAAGCCTCGTGGAAAGGCTCGAGGTAAAGAAACAGATTTGATCCACGTGAAGGGAAGCCTGACACTGCTGATACAGCTTGGGAGGTAAGCGCACGTGCATGCCCCCACTCGAGACGAGGACTGACTCCCAGGGGAGTCTCCAGAAGTACCCAAGATCCATGTCAGCATTGGAGAGAAATCCTCAGGTTCCAGCAACGACTCCACACAAGGTCTTAGGCCCCGGCATCTCCGGCAGAGCAATCCGAGAGGCCCTAGCAACTCGCATCGGGACTGGCCTTTCCTGAGGCCACCAGAGTGGGTCCCTGAGGGCCCCGTCGTAAGTCGAGGGCACCTGCCGCAACTCGAGAAAATCCTGGAGGTTCTCCCTCTAGGCGAGATGATGCCAATTTCCACAGAGGCGTCTCGAGGGTAATCACATCTAACCTCTGGAACTTCCAAAGGATCCTTCACACCCTTGCTGCAACTCAAGAAGTTCCCCGACATACCCGACTCCACTCGAGAGGAAGCACGAGAGTCCCGCCCACATGCACAGGACCCCCG
>NW_017217400.1:0-12558 GCF_001704415.2 Capra hircus | reverse complement strand
AATCCAGGAGGTTTTCCCCTCCAGGCGAGATGAGGCCCATTTCCGCTGAGGCGTCTCGAGCTAATCACACCTAACCTCTGGAACTTCCAAAGGGTCCTTCACACCCTTGCTGCAACTCAAGAAGTTTCCCCGACATACCCGCCACTTTGAGAGGAAGCACGAGAGTCCGCTCACATCCAGAGGAGCCCCGTTTCCGCTCCTAGCTCGAGAGGAGGGATCCTTTCCTTGCGTGGTCGAGAAAAGATTCCCGGCGTTCCCGACGCATCTCAAGAGTCGCGCGCTCTCAGAGGAAAGGCGAGAGGAACTCCATGTCGTGTGCCACCAATCCAAGAGTCCCCCAGATGTCTCAGTCCATTCCAGGGAGACCTGTTTTCCCTGCACTGCTCGACTTTCAGCCGAGGATCGACTAACAACACGGTGGCACGTGGGAGCCCTGTGGGAAAGCCTCGTGGAAAGCCTTGTTGAAAGCCTCGTGGGAAAGCCTCGAGGGAAAGCCACTGATCCCTTGATCCCGCGACTGGAGCATGACACTGCTGCTACAGCTAGGGAGGAAAGCGCAGGTGCATGCCCCCACTCGAGACGAGGACTGACTCCCCTGGGGAGACTCCAGAAGTACCCCAAGATCCATGTCAGCACTGCAGAGGAAACCTCAGGTTCCGGCACTGACTCCACACAAGGTCTTAGGCCCGGCATCGACGGGAGAGGAATCCCGAGAGGCCCCGAGCAAATTCGCATGGGGAGTGGCCTTTTCTGAGGCCCCCAGAGCGGGTCGTTGAGGTCCCCGTCGTAAGTCGAGAGCAACTGCCCTATCTCGAGAAAATCCAGGAGGTTCTCCCCTCCAGGCGAGATGAGGCCCATTTCTGCTGAGGCGTCTCGAAGCTAATCACACCTAATCTCTGGAACTTCCAAACGGTGCTTCACACTCTGGCTGCAACTCAAGATGTTCCCTACATACCGTTTCCACTCGAGAGGAAGCACGAGAGTCCCGCCCACATCCAGAGGAGCCCCGTTTCTGCCTACTAGCTCGAGAGGTGGGATCCTTTCCCTGCGTCATCGGGAAAGAAATCCCGGCGTTCCCGTCGCATCTCAAGAGGAGGCGCTCTCCACAGGAAAGGCGAGAGGAACTCCAGGGTCGTGCCACCATTCCCAGAGTCCCCCCAGATGTCTCAGTCCATTCCAGGGATACCTGTTTTCCCTGCACTGATCGACATTCAAGCCGAGGATCGACTCACATCACGGTGGCACGTGGGACAATCATGTGGGAAAGCCTCATGGAAAAGCCTCGTGTGAAAGCTTCCAGGGAAAGCCACAGATCCCTTGATCCACGCGAAGGGAACGTGACACTGCTGCTACAGCTCGGGAGGAAAAGCGCACGTGCATGCCCCCACTCGGGACGAGGACTGACTCCACTGCGGAGACTCCAGAAGAACCCCAAGGTCCATGTCAGCACTGGAGAGGAATCCTCAGGTTCCGGCACCGACTCCACACAAGGTCTTAGGCCCGGCATCGACGGGAGAGAAATCCCGAAGGCTCCCGAGCAACTCGCATGGGGACTGGCCTTTCCTGAGGCCACCAGAGGGGTCCCTGTGGTCCCCGTCGTAAGTCGAGAGCACCTGCGCAACTCGAGAAATCCAGGAGTTGTCCCTCCAGGCGAGATGAGGCCCATTTCCGCTGAGGCGACTGGAAGCTAATCACCCCTAATCTCTGGAACTTTCAAAGGTCCTTCACAGCCTTGCTGCAACTCAAGAAGTTCCCCGACATACCCGTCTCCACTCGAGAGGAAGCACGAGAGTCCCGCCCACATCCAGAGGGCCCCGTTTCCGCCTCCTAGCTCGAGAGGAGGGATCCTTTCCTTTCGTGTCGGCAAAGAATTCCCGGCGTTCCCGTCGCATCTCAGGAGGAGGCGCTCTCCACAGGAAAGGCGAGAGGAAATCCAGGGTCGTGCCACCATTCCCAGAGTCCCAAGGTGTCTCAGTCCATTCCAGGGAAACCTGTTTCCCTTCACTGCCTCGACTTTAAAGCCGAGGATCGACTCACACCACAGTGGCACGTGGGAAAGCCCTGTGGGAAGCCTCGTGGGAAAGCGTCATGGAAAGTCTAGAGGGAAAGCCACAAATCCCTTGATCCACGAAAAGGGAAGCATGACACTGCTGCTACAGCTCGGGAGGAAATCGGACTTGCATGCCCCTCTCGAGACAAGGACTGACTCCCCTGGGAGACTCAGAAGTAGCACAAGATCCATGTCGCACTGGAGCGGAATCTCAGGTTCCGTCACTGAGTCCACACAAGGTCTTAGGCCCCAGCATCGACGGGAGAGGAATCCCGAGAGGCCCCGGGAGAAACTCGCATGGGGACTGGCCTTTCCTGAGGCCACCAGAGCGGGTCCCTGAGGCCCTCGTCGTAAGTCGAGAGCACCTGCCGCAAGTCGAGAAAATCCAGGAGGTTCTCCCTCCAGGCGAGATGAGGCCCATTTCGGCTGAGACAACTAGGGGGTAATCAGACTTAAACTCTGGAACTTCAAAAGGGTCCTTCACACCCTTGCTGCAACTCAAGAAGTTCCCCGACATACCCGTCTCCACTCAAGAGGAACCCGAGCGTCCCGCCCGTATCCAGAGTGGTCCGTTTCTGCCTGCTAGCACGAGAGGAGTGATCCTTTCCCTGCGTGGTCCTGAAAGAAATTCCTAGCGTTCCCGTCTCATCTCAAGAGGAGGCGCTCTCCACAGTAAAGGCGAGAGGAACTCCAGTATCAGCCCCATTCCAGAGTCCCGCAGATGTCTCAGTCCATTCCAAGGAAACCTGTTTTCCCTGCACTGCCTCCACTTTCAAGCCGAGGATCGACTCACACCGCGATGGCAGGTTGGACAGCCCTGTGGGAAAGCCTCGTGGAAAGCCTCGTGGGAAAGCCTCGAGGGAAAGCCACAGATCCCTTGATCCACGGCGTAGGGAAGCGTGACACTGCTGCTACAGCTCGGGAGGAAAGCGCACGTGCATGCCCCCACTCGAGACGAGGACTGACTCCCCTGGGGAGACTCAGAAGTACCCAAGATCCATGTTAGCACTGGAGAGAATCCTCAGGTTCCGGCACCGACTCCACACAAGCTATTAGGCCCCGTCATCGACGGGAGAGGAATCCCGAGAGGCCCCCGAGCAACTCGCATGGGGACTGGCCTTTCCTGAGGCCACCAGAGCGGGTCCCTGAGGTCCCCGTCGTAAGTCGAGGGCACCTGCCGCAACTCGAGAAAATCCAGGAGGTTGTCCCTCCAGGCGAGATGAGGCCCATTTCGGCTGAGGCGTCTCGAGGCTAATCACATCTAACCTCTGGAACTTCCAAAGGGTCCTTCACACCCTTGCTGCAACTCAAGAAGTTCCCCGACATACCCGTCTCCACTCGAGAGGAAGCACCAGAGTCCCGCCCACATCCAGAGGAGCCCCGTTTCCGCCTCCTAGCTCGAGAGGAGGGATCCTTTCCCACCGTGGTCGGGAAAATATTCCCGGCGTTCCCCGTTGCATCTGAAGAGGAGGCGCTCTCCACAGGAAAGGCGAGAGGAACTCCAGGGTCGTGCCACCATTCCCAGAGGCCGCTGGATGTCTCAGTCCATTAGAGGGAAAACTTTTTTCCCTGCACTGGCCTCGACTTTCAAGCCGGAGGATCGACTCAACCACGGTGGCACGTGGGACAGCCCCTGTGGGAAAGCCTCGTGGGAAAGCCTTGAGGGAAAGACACATGATCCCTTGGATCCACGCGAAGGGAAGCGCGACACTGCTGCTACAGCTCGGGAGGAAAGCGGCACGTGCATGCCCCCACTCGAGACGAGGACTGACTCCCCTGGGGAGACTCCAGAAGTACCCCAAGATCAATGTCAGCACTGGGACAAGGAATTCTCCTGGTTCCGGCACCGTACTCCACACAAGGTCTTAGGCCCCGGCATCGACGGGAGAGGAATCCCGAGAGGCCCCAAGCAACTCGCATGCGGACTGGCCTTTCCTGAGGCACCAAAGCGGGGTCCCTGAGGTCCCCGTCGTAAGTCGAGAGCACCTTCCGCAACTCGAGAAAATAAAGGAGGTTATCCCCTCCAGGCGAGATGAGGCCCATTTCCGCTGAGAGGTGGTCTCGAGGCTAATCACACCTAACCTCTGGAACTTCCAAAGGGTCCTTCACACCCCTTGCTGCAACTCAAGAAGTTCCCCGACATACCCCGTCTCACTTGAGAGGAAGCACGAGAGTCCCGCTCACATCCAGAGGAGCCCCGTTTCCGCCTCCTAGCTCGAGAGGAGGGATCCTTTCCTTGCGTGGTCGAGAAAGATTTCCCCGGCGTTCCCGACGCATCTCAAGAGGTCGGCGCTCTCCAGAGGAAAGGCGAGAGGAACTCCATGGTCGTGCCACCAATCCCAGAGTCCCCCAGATGTCTCAGTCCATTCCAGGGAAGAACCTGTTTTCCCTGCACTGGCCTCGACTTTCAAGCCGAGGATCGACTAACACCACGGTGGCACGTGGGACAGCCCTGTGGGAAAGCCTCGTGGGAAAGCCTCGAGGGAAAGCCACAGATCCCTTGATCCACGGCGAAGGGAATGCGTGACTCTGGCTGCTACAGCTCGAGAGGAAACCGCACCGTTCATGGCCCCGACTCAAGACGAGGACTGACTCCCCTGGGGAGACTCCAAAAGTACCGCCAAGATCCATGTCAGCACTGGAGAGGAATCCTCAGGTTCCGGCACCTGCTGGGAGCCAGTGTGAGGAATCCTGCCCATGACAAGGTCATGAGGAAGGAAGCTGACATAATGCAAGGCGTGCTCAGACTTCAGGGAACCCTCTGCAAATTCCTAAGCACGTACCCCAACTAAAATCTGCCGGCTTTTGTGCTCTGTTTTTCCACTCTTGCTGACATTATTCTGGAAAAATTCAATTCAGGGCTTTAGTCTTCTGCATTTGAAAGAGTGTTTCAAATCCAAAAACCCCTCCGATGGCTTTCTAGCCTGCCTGCAGGACTCGTACAGCTGCGCATGTGATTGTTTGAGGCCTCCTGACCACAGGAGGCACAGGAAGCTTAAAACATCCTAGGAATGTAGAGCTTCCGAGGAGTCAAAAATCTTTAGAATAGGACTGGATTAATGGTTTCATTTTTTGGGTCAATGCTTGCTGCAAATTTCATATCCTTTATTTTTAGATATAGTTGGTATATAGAAAAACAAGTAGTAGACCTGGTATTAGCAACATTAGATCTTTGAGTTAAGTACCTTCTTTGTTATATCCCACTCCACCTTTGTTCTATAGAGATGTAACTTTAATGCTTTAAGGAGATGCAGATTAAAAAAAAAAAAACACTTCAGGGGAAACAAAATTAACATTCATTAAGGAAGAGAGCCAAAAAGTGTTAACAAGCGCTCTTGGCCAAAAGATAATGTAAATCACCTGAGACTTTTTGTATACAAAATGATATACGGAAAGAATCTGGGTTGGCGAACGCTACATAATTTTGTGGTTACCCATTGATCTCCGTGTTTTATCAAAAGTATAAAAGGCCTTCTGAACAATAAAGGATGGGGGGCCAGTTTCTCGAACTAGTCTCTCGGCCTGGTTTCTTGGATTCTGGCTCCCCCCATGTCTCTCTCTCTCTCTTCTTCTCTCCCCTTCCCTCTCTCTGCTGTTTTACTTTAACTTCAGGGCTGAATCTCCATCTGGGGCGCGGAGGCTCGCCAGGTCTACTTACTTGCCCCGGCTGTTAAGACCCGCACGAAAGGGAGCTTAAGGCGAGGCACCCTTAGATATTCAAGTCGTGCGCCGGTGGCCCAACGTAGATGGTGGCAAATTCCTTGTCTGGAATTTTATTGGCCTTCCGCGTAACACCAAGCTATTCAGCCCTCTTCCTCCACTTAATCTTCTTACTACACTATAGTTTTCTTAATCTAATCTTACATTAATAAACAAACAAGTCTTTCCACGCCAACGCCGTCCACCCTTCGAATTCCCTGGATCCACCGGGGCTGGACCCCGGCAAGTGGTGCCGGAACAGGCTATTCGAAGGTAGGTTCCTCGGAGCAAAAGCTCCCCCGGAGCACTCTCTGTTGCTCCCCCGGAGCGAGTGACTTAATCACTCCCCCCGGAGTACTTTCGGGTACTCCCCAGTGTTGAGTGTTCGGGACGGCTAGGACCCCACTCAGGGTGCCGCGGACCCCCCTGTAGGATAGACAGGGTGAGGACGAGTGGGAAGTGTTCAAGGGTTTAAGAGAAACCTGGTGCTCTAGAGGTTGAAAAGAAACCTGCTATCTTAGGGTTTAAAAAAACCCCTTGGCTAAGGTAAAACCTTTTTGTCAAGGCAGACTTTTCTATAACTCTTAATTTTCTGACACGGGTAACAATGACTCAAAACAATGACACCTCTTTATACAAGTAATTTTGTAACTGTTAAACAAAAAAGACAAATTAAAGATTAAAAGGCTCGTGTTACGAGACCAATGTCCTTGGTTTCCAGAAAAGAGATTTAGATACTTGGATAAAGGTAATAAAACAGCTAAAAACTAATTATACTTTGCATGGGCCTGTAAATGCTTTTGCTCTGTAAAATATTATTACAAATGTTCTGGACCCCCGTCATGAGGCTGTTAGTTAGATAGCCTATGGGAGAGACTATAGCAGTGGATCGTAGTGGGTCTCCACCTATTACGCAGATCATATTTTCTGCCATTGGCAAACAAAAGGAGAGAGACTGTACTCTTCCTCCCGAGGAAGGAGGGTGCTTATAGGACGCAGCGGCCGAGCGCCCTGGAGAGCCCCCTCCCCCTCTACACAAACCAAACCTTTAAAAGAGTTGTCTTATTTAAGGCGACCACTGCAACCTCTGCTTGCGCCTCCCAGGGCTTAAGAACTCCCCACTTTATATCCAAAGCCTCCAGAACATTGCTTAAGTTTGAAAACGATAGTGACAATATTTTTGAGCAAAAGAGCTTTTAAAACAGAGCTTGCTCCTTGCATAAAATCCCCTCAGGAGGGGCCTCACCCAACAAAAAAAAGAAAAAGGAAGAAAAACAGGAAAAAAAAGAAAAATATTCGTAATAAAAAGGACTTAACAAATGCAAAATGTTTCTCTTGAGGCCAAATAGAACATTTTTTGCCAAAATGTCTTGCTAAACAGAGATAACAAGCCGTACCAAACAACCCCAGGTAGCTCAGGCCTGGACCTCAGTTCCACCACCTTAATAATAATAGCTCCTGACTCAGATTCCAGTGGCTAGTCCCCTGCCTGAGGACATTGTAAGACTTGTGCTGGGGCATAGCTTGCTTTCTTTCAAAAAAATTTCGGTAGTGTCTTGTGTAGTAAATTCTGATTATACTAAAAAAAAATTGAAGTTTTGATATGGCCACCTGCTAAAACTGTGCAATTAAAATTAAAAAATAGCACAGCTTTTGCTTTTACCTTATTACCAGACAGAAAAACCAGACAAAAAAAGCCCCAGAGGATCTAGATCTAGCTTTTTGGGTGCAAAAAATTGCAGCTTCTAGGCCTTTAAAAGATTTTTTAAAGATATAAAATGTCATGGCTGTTAGACAATAGACAAGACGTTTCTTACATTGCTGAGAGACTAGCGCAGCTCCTGGCCAAACATATACTACTGAAAAGGAGTTGGTGGGATTAGAAAAGGTGGTATGCAGGATAAAAATGCTATAGAGTAAGAGGTGAGAGAGAGTTTAAAACCTTGGTGAATAGTGAGCTCCCCGTTGCTGGAAGTATTCAAGCAAAGATTAAATGGTTACTTGTCATCTAAAAGGCTATAGACCAGATTTGGGTTATAAAAAGATCATTAAAAAAGCTTTTCTTGCTTCTTATATTTGGGTCTGCCAAAAGTTTTAAAACTGATAATGTCCTTTTAAAGCTGCTGAGAGATTGTTTACTAACTTTAAATGATTTCAAAAAATTATTAGGTGATATTAATTGGATATGCCCACATTTAAAACTGACTTTTGTAGATTTAAAGCCTTTTGTTTGATTGCTGAAAAATAACAATCCTAATCCCAGTTCTAAGAAAAAGTTGACTAGTGTGACACAGTTGGCTTTCGTTAAAGTGAATGAGGCTTTAAATGATCAGTTAATTAAGATTAATATTGCCAAAAAAGGAGATTAAATTATTTCTTGCCAACAAAATGTATACCTACAGGATGCTTGTGACAAGAAGGCCCATTGGTTCCATCTAATGACCCCCCCAAAAAATAGTTTTATCTTATCCCAACTTGGTGGAACAATGGCCTCTGCCTAAGAAAAAATTACTGACATATTAATTTAAAAGATTAATTCAAGCATACTGATTTATTAAATTGTTCAGTAAAGAGCCATCAAAAATTGTAATTCCATATAACAAAAAACAACTTGATGCTTTTCAAATGTTTGCTGATTGGCAGATTGCTATAGGAAATTCTTGTGATCAGATCTTGCATCATTTTACCCTCACGTGCTTTGTTAATTCAAAAATTAAAAAAGGAGAAATTAAGTATAGTTTTCCCCCATCAGATTTTACAACATGTTCTCTTTGTAATAAGTTAAATGCTGATTCGTTTGGAACAGTAAAATAAAAAGCCATTGGTAAAGCAAAAAGATCTCCAGATAACAAAAAGATCCCGACCCAGAATTTGCTGCGGGTCGAGGAAGTGTTTATATTTTTTCCACCAGGGTGCAGATTCGTCAATTTGGATCCCGGACAGACTGATTCGCCACAAAAGAAAAAGGGAACTTCTCTGCCGCCACCGCCCGGCGGGAAACAGCCGTGCACCAAAAGCTGCGGGCGGGGCCAGCCTGACTGGACGGAACCCAGTGCACCGCACTCGCAGCCCCGTTACAGCGCCAGTGTCAGAGGGCGGGGTGAAGGCCGCTGCTCCCACCGGCAGAAGAGGCAAAAGAAACATCAAGATCCCGGCGGGACTAACAGCTGCTGCAGCGCAAACTCCAACCAGAAAATGACTCTATTTACTCTATTTTGGCTTGTCTATCCTCTCCTTATGTTCTTCTTTTCACCAATGATTCCAGAAAACTTAACGTACCTAATGTAGCAACTTGTGAACCATGGATGTTTTCATCTTGTTTAACTCCTCAAAGTAATGTCTGCTCTTTTGTGGTTTTAAAGATGTCCTGTAACTGTAACAACTTATTGATATGATAATTATGTTCTTGCTGTGTTACAATAACTGTTATTGTTACTATGGCAGCGGTCATTGACTCAACAAGTGTAAATGCCCAATATGTTAAAAAATCAAGTTTTAGGTGTTTTGGAACAGCTCAGATATTAGTTTAGACTTAGGGAAACTGCATAACCAGATTCAGACCTTGGAACACTCCCGATTAGATTTTACCACCGCAGGAGAAGCCAATGACTTTTTCCACACTTTCTCTAACTTCATTTCTGGAAAGACTATTCTGTCTACTCTTTATAATCTTGCTCCTCGTAATCATTCTTCCCTGTATTGTCTAGATTCTTCGGCAGAGCATTCGGAATCTCGCGACCGAACTGCACCTGATTTTAAACAAAAATAATTAATTATTTAAAATAAAAAAGGGTGAGATGCTGGGAGCCAGTGTGAGGAATCCCGCCCGTGACAAGGTCATGAGGAAGGAAGCTGACATACGCAAGGCGTGCTCAGACTTCAGGGACCCCTCTGCAAATTCCTAAGCACGTACCCCAACAAAAAAATCTGCCGGCTTTTCTGCTCTGCTTTTCCACTCTTCTGACATTCTCTGGAAAAAGTCAAATCAGGGCTTTAGTCTTCTGCATTTGAAAGAGTGTTTCAATCCAAAAACCCCTCCGATGGCTTTCTAGCCTGCCTGCAGGACTCGTACAGCTGCGCATGTGATTGTTTGAGGCCTCCTGACCGCAGGAGGCACAGGAAGCTTAAAACATCCTAGGAATGTAGGAGCTTCCGAGGAGTCAAAATCTTTAGAATAGGACTGATTAAAGTTTTCATTTTTTGGGTCAATGCTTGCTGCCAAATTTTCATATCCTTTATTTTTAGATATAGTTGGTATATAGAAAACAAGTAGTAGACCTGGTATTAGCAACATTAGATCTTTGAGTTAAGTACCTTCTTTGTTATATCCACTGCACCTTTGTTCTATAGAGATGTAACTTTAATGCTTTAAGGAGATGCAGATTAAAAAAAAAAAACACTTCAGGGGAAACAAAATTAACATTCATTAAGGAAGAGAGCCAAAAAGTGTTAACAAGCCTCTTGGCCAAAAGATAATGTAAATCACCTGAGACCTTTTGTATACAAACTGATATACGGAAAGAATCTGGGTTTGTGAACGCTACATAATTTTGTGTTACCCATTGATCTCCGTGTTTTATCAAAAAGTATAAAAGGCCTTCTGAACAATAAAGGATGGGGGCCAGTTTCTCGAACTAGTCTCTCGGCCTGGTTTCTTGGGACTCTGGCTCCCCCCATGTCTCTCTCTCTCTCTTCTTCTCTCCCCTTCCCTCTCTCTGCTGTTTTACTTTAACTTCAGGCTGAATCTCCATCTGGGGCGCGGAGGCTCGCCAGGTCTACTTACTTGCCCCGGCTGTTAAGACCCGCACGAAAGGGAGCTTAAGGCGAGGCACCCTTAGATATTCAAGCGTGCGCCGGTGGCCCAACGTAGATGGTGCAAATTCCTTGTCTGGAATTTTATTGGCCTTCCGCGTAAACCAAGCTATTCAGCCCTCTTCCTCCACTTAATCTTCTTACTACACTATAGTTTCTTAATCTAATCTTACATTAATAAACAAACAAGTCTTTCCACGCCAACGCCGTCCACCCTTCGAATTCCCTGGATCCACCGGGGCTGGACCCCGGCAGGCACCGACTCCACACAAGGTCTTAGGCCCTGGCATCGACGGGAGAGGAATCCCGAGAGGCCCCCGAGCAACTCGCAAGGGGACTGGCCTTTCCTGAGGCCACCAGAGCGGGTCCCAGCGGTCCCCGTCGTAAGGCGAGAGCACGTACCGCAACTCGAAAAAATCCAGGAGATTCTCCCCTCCAGGGGAGATGAGGCCCATTTCCGCTAAGGCGTCTCGACTCTAAAACACACTAACCTCTGGAATTCCAAAGGATCCTTCACACCCTTGCTGCAACTCAAGAAGTTCCCCCAACATACCCGTCTCCACTCGAGAGGAAGCACGAGAGTCACGCCCACATCCAGAGGAGCCCCGTTTCTGCCTCCAAGTTCGAGAGGAGGGATCCTTTTGCTGCGTGGTCGGGAAAGAATTCCCGGCGTTCCCGTCGCATCTCAAGAGGAGGCGCTGTCCACAGGAAAGGCGAGAGGAACTCCAGGGTCGTGCCACCATTCCAGAGTCCCCAGATGTCTCAGTCCATTCCAGGGAAGCCTGTTTCCCCCGGCACTGCCTCGACTTTCAAACCGAGGATCGACTGACACCACGGTGGCACGTGGGACATCACTGGGGGAAAGCATCGTTGGAAAGCCTGGTGGGAAAGCCTAAAGCCTGGGAAAAGCCTCGAGGGAAAGCCACAGATCCCTTGATCCAAGCGAAGGGAAGCGTGACACTGCTGCTACAGCTCGGAGGAAAGCGCACTTGCATGTCCACACTCGAGACCAGGACTGACTCCCCTGGGGAGACTACAGAAGTACCCCAAGATCCATGTCAGCCCTGGAGAGGAATCCTCAGGTTCCGGCACAGACTCCACACAAGGACTTAGGCCCGGCATCGAGGGGAGAGGAATCCCGAGAGGCCCCCGAGCAACTCGTATGGGGACCTGCCTTTCCTGAGGCCACCAGAGCGGGATCCTGATGTCCCCCGTTTGTAAGTCGAGAGCACCTGCCGCAACTCGAGAAAATCCAGGAGGTTCTCCCTTCCAGGCGAGATGAGGCCCTTTCCGCTGAGGCGTCTCGAGGCTAATCACACGAAACCTCTGGAACTTCCAAAGGGCCCTTCACACACTTGCTAAAACTAAAGAAGTTCGCCGACATACCCGTCTTCACTCGAGAGGAAGCACGAGAGTCCGCCCACATCTAGAGGAACCCCGTTTCCGCCCTCCTAGCACGAGAGGAGGTATCCTTTGCCTGATTGGTCGGGAAAGAATTCCGCGCGTTCCGAGTCGCATCTCAAGAGGAGGCACTCTCCACAGGAAAGGCGAGCGGAACTCCAGGGTCGTGCCACATTCCCAGAGTCCCCCCCAGATGTCTCAGTCCATTCCAGGGAAACCTGTTTTCCCCTACACTGCCTCGAATTTCAGGACGAGGATCCACTCACACCACGGTGGCACGTGGGACAAGCCCTTTGGGAAATCCTTGAGGAAAGCCACAGATCCCTTGATCCAGAAGAGCGTGACACTGCTGCTACAGCTCAGGAGGAAAGCGCGACTGCATGCCCCCACTCGAGACGAGGACTGACTCCCCTGGGGAGACTCCAGAAGTACCCCCAAGATCTATGTCAGCACTGGAGAGGAATCCTCAGGTTCCGGCACCACCGACTCCACACAAGGTCTTAGGCCCGGCATCGACGGGAGAGAAATCCCGAGAGGCCCCCGAGCAACTCGCATGGGACTGGGCCTTTCTGAGGCCACCAGAGCCTCGAGGTCCT
>NW_017217399.1:0-12559 GCF_001704415.2 Capra hircus | reverse complement strand
CACAAGTGCATAGCCTCCACACGAGACGACGCACTGTACTCCTCACTGGTACTCCAGGAAGTACCCCAAGATCCATGTCAGCACTGGAGGAATCCTCAGGTTCCGGAGCAGACTCACACAAGGCTTAGGCCCCAGGCATGACGCAGAAGGAATCCGAAGGCCCGCAGCAACTCCCATGGGACTGGCCTTTCGAGGCCACCAGAGAGAGCGGTCCCTGACGGTCCCCGTCGTAGTGAGAGCACCTGCCACAATCGAAAAACTCCAGGAGCGTTCTCCCCTCCAGGCGAGATGAGGCCCATTTCCGCTGAGGCTCTCAGGGGTAATCACACCTAAACTCTGGAACTTCCAAAGGTCCTTCACACCCTTGCGCAACTCAAGAAGTTCCCCGACATACCCGTCTCCACGAAGAGGAAGCACTAAGTCCCGCCACATACCAGAGAGCCCAGTTTCCCCTCCTAGCTCGCAGAGGAGGGGATCCTTTCCCTGAGTCGGTCGGGAAAAGACTAATAGTGTCAGTTGCGTTCCCGTCGATCCATCTCATCATGGAGTCAGGAGGTGCAGCGTGCCATCCAGGCACAGGAAAGGGACTTCTGCGCGTCTTCCCTTCCTTCAAGTGGAAGGAGCGGGTAGATGAGGAACTCCAGGGTCGTTGCCCAGGCCATGGCGGCAGAGTCTCTCCCAAGGTGTCTCCGAATGACATTGCAGAGGGGCAACCGGTTGTCCCCTAGCACTGCCTCGGCTTCAAGCCTAGGATTGACATCACACCTACAGGTGTGGCCACTGGACAGCCCCGTGGGAAGCCTCGTGGGACAGCCCTGTGGGAAAGCCTCGAGGAAAGCCACAGATCCCTTGATCCACGTGAAGGGAAACGTGACACTGCTCCTGCAGTTCGGCAGGAAAGCCCATGTGCCTGCCCCCACTCTGACGAGGACTGACTACCCTGGGGAGACTCTAGAAGTATCCCTAGATCCATGTCAGCACTGGAGAGGAATCCTCAGATTCCGGCAACGACTCCACACAAGGACTTAGGCATCCAGCATCAACGGAGAGGAATCCTAAGAGGCTCCCGAGCAACTCGCATGGGGACTGGCCTTCCCTGAGGCCACCAGAGCGGGTCCCTGAGGTCCCCGTCCTACGTGGAAAGCACCTGCCGCAACTCGAGTAAATCCAGGAGTTTATCCCCTTCAGGCGAGATGAGGCCTATTTCCGCTGAGGCGTCTGGAGGCTAATCACACCTAACCTCTGGAACTTCCAAAGGGTCCTTCACACCCTTGCTGCAACTCAAGAAGTTCCCCGACATACCCGTCTCCACTCGAGAGGAAGCACGGAGTCCCGCCCACATCCAGAGGAGCCTCTTTTCCGCCTCATAGCTCCAGAGGAGGGATCCTTTCCCTGCGTGGTCGGGATAGAATTCCCGGCGTTCCCGTCGCATCTCAAGTGGAGGCGCTCTCCACCAGGAATGGAGATGAGGAATTCCAGGATCGTGCCACCATTCCCAGAGTCCCTCTATTGTCTCAGTCGATTCCAAGGAAACCTGTTTTCCCCTGCACTGCCTCGACTTTCAAGCCGAGGATCGACTCACACCATGGTGGCAAGTGGGACAGCCCTGTGGAAAGCCTCGTGGGAAAGCCTCGTGGGAAAGCCTCGAGTGGAAAGCCACATATACCTTGATTAACGCGAAAAGAAGAGTGACACTGGCTGGCTACAGCTCGGGAGGAAAGCGCACGTGCATGCCCCCCACTCGAGACGAGGACTGACTCCCCTGGGGAGACTCCAGAAGTACCCCAAGATCCATGTCAGCCACTGGAGTGGAATCCTCAGGTTCCGGCACTGACTCCACACAAGGCCTTAGGCCCCGGCATTGACGGGAGAGGAATCCCGAGAGGCCCAATAGCAACTCGGCATGGGGACTGGCCTTTCCTGAGGCCACCAGAGCGGGTACCTGAGGTCCCGTCGTAAGTTGAGAGCACCTGCCGCAACTCGGAAAAAACTCCAGGAGGTTCTTCCCCTCCAGGCGAGATGAGGCCCATTTCCGCTGAGGCATCTCAAGGGTAATCACACCTAAACTCTGGAACTTCCAAAGGTCCTTCACACCCTTGCTGCAACTCAAGAAGTTCCCCGACATACTCGTCTCCACACGAGAGGAAGCACTATAGTCCCGCCCAAATCCAGAGGAGCCCAGTTTCCGCCTCATAGCTCGAGAGGAGGGATCCTTTCCCTGCGTGTTCTGGAAAGAATTCCCGGCATTCCCTTCGCATCTCAAGAAGAGGCGGCTCTCCACTGGAAAGGCAAGAGGAACTCCAGTGTCGTGCCACCATTCCCAGGGTCCCCCAGATGTCTCAGTCCATTCGAGGGAAACCTGTTTTCCCTGCACTGGCCTCGACTTTCAAGCCGAGGATTGACTCACACCACGGTGGCACGTGGGTCAGCCCTGTGGGAAAGCCTCGTGGAAAAGCTACGAGGGGAAGCCACAGATCCCTTGATCCACTCGAAGGGAAGCGTGACACTGCTGCTACAGCTCGGGAGGAAAGCGCACGTGCATGCCCCCACTCGAGACGAGGACTGACCCCCTGGGGAGACTCCAGAAGTACCCCAAGATCCATGTCAGCACTGGAGAGGAATCCTCATGTTCCGGTACCGACTCCACACGATCTTTGGCCCCGGCATCGACGGGAGAGGAATTCCGAGAGGCCCCCGAGCAACTCGAATGGGGACCGGCCTTTCCTGAGGCCACCAGAGTGGGTCCCTGAGGTCTCCGTCGTAAGGTGAGAGCACCTGCCGCAACTCGAGAAAATCCAGGAGGTTCTCCTCTCCAGGCGAGATGAGGCCCGTTTCCGCTGAGGCGTCACCAGGCTAATCACACCTAAGCTCTGGAACTTCCAAAGGGTCTTTCACACCCTTGCTGCAACTCAAGAAGTTCCCCAACATACCCGTCTCCACTCGAGAGGGAGCACGAGAGTCCCGCCCACATCCAGAGGAGCCCCGTTTCCGCCTCCTAGCTCGAGAGGAGGGATCCTTTCCCTGCGTGGTCGGGAAAGAATTCCCGGCGTTCCCGTCGCATCTCAAGAGGTGGCGCTCTCCACAGGAAAGGCGAGAGGAACTCCAGGGTCCTGCTACCATTCCCAGTGTCCCCTAGATATCCCAGTCCATTCCAGGGAAACCTGTTTTCCCTGAAATGCCTCGAGTTTCAAGCCGAGGATCGACTCACACCACGGTGGCACGTGGCACAGCCCTGTGGGAAAGCCTCTAGGGAAAGCCTCGTGGGAAAGCCTCGAGGGAAAGCCACAGATCCCTTGATCCACTTGAAGGGAAGCGTGACTCTGCTGCTAGAGCTCGGGAGGAAAGCGCACGTCCATGCCCCGACTCGAGACGAGGACTGACTCCCCTAGGGAGACTCCAGAAGTACCCGAAGATCCATGTCGGCACTGGAGAGGAATCCTCAGGTTCTGGCACCCACTCCACACAATGTCTTAGGCCCCGGCATCGACGGGAGAGGAATCCCTAGACGCCCCCGAGCAACTCGCATGGGGACTGGCCTTTCCTGAGGCCACCACAGCGGGTCCCTGAGGTCCCCGTCGTACGTCGAGAGCACCTGCCGCAACTCGAGAATATCCAGGAGGTTCTCCTCCAGGCAAGATGAGGCCCATTTGCGCTGAAGCGTCGAGGCTAATCACATCTAACATCTTGAACTTCCAAAGGGTCCTTCACACCCTTCCTGCAACTCAAGAATTTCCCCGACATACCCGTCCCCACTCGAGAGGAAGCACGAGAGTCCCACCCACATCAAGAGGAGACCCATTTCCGCCTCCTAGCTCGAGAGGAGGGATCCTTTCCCTGCGTGGTCCGGAAAGAATTTCTGGCGTTCCCGTCGCATCTCAAGAGGAGACGCTCTCCACAGGAAAGGCGAGAGGAACTCCAGGGTCGTGTCACCAATCCCAGAGTCCCCTGGATGTCTCAGTCCATTCCAGGGAAAGCTGTTTTTCCTGCACTGCCTCGACTTTCAAGCAGAGGATCGACTCACGCCACAGTGATACATGGGACAGCCCTGTGGGAAAGCCTCGAGGGAAAGCCACAGATCCCTTGATCCACGCGAAGGGAAGCATGACACTGCTGCTACAGCTGGGGAGGAAAGCGCACGAGCATGCCCCCACTCGAGGTGCGGTCTGACTCCCCTGGGAGACTCCAAAGAACCCCAAGATCCATCTCGGCACTGGAGAGGTATTCTCAGGTTACGGCACAGACTCCACACAAGGTCTTAGGCCCCGGCATCGACGGGAGAGGAATCCCGAGAGACCCCCGAGCAACTCGCATGGGGACTGGCCTTTCCTGAGGCCACCAGAGCGTTTCCCCGAGGTCCCCGTCGTAAGTCGAGAGCACCTGCCGCAACTCGAGAAAATCCAGGAGGTTCTCCCCTCCAGGAGAGATGAGGCCCATTTCCGTTGAGGCGTCTCAAGGCTAATCACACCTAACCTCTGGAACTTCCAAAGGGTCCTTCACACCCTTGCTTCAACTCAAGAAGTTCCCCAACATACCCGTCTCCACTCGAGAGGAAGCACGAGAGTCCCGCCCACATCCAGAGGAGCCCCGTTGCCGCCTCCTAGCTAGAGAGGAGGGATCCTTTCCCTGTGTGGTCGGGAAAGAATTCCCGGCATTCCCGTCGCATCTCAAGAGGAGACGCTCACCGCAGGAAAGGTGAGAGGAACTCCAGGGTCGTGCCACTATTCCCAGGGTCCCCCAGATATCTCAGTCCATTCCAGGGAAACCTGTTTTCCCTGCACTGCCTCGACTTTCAAGCCGAGCATCCACGCCACACCACGGTGGCACGTGGGACGGCCCTGTGGGAAAGACTCGTGGGAAAGCCACAGATCCCTTGATCCACGCGAATGGAAGCGTGACTCTGCTGCTACAGCTCGAGAGGAAAGCGCACGTGATTGCCCCCACTGGAGACGAGGACTGACTCCCCTGGGGAGACACCAGAAGTCCCCCAAGATCCATGTCAGCACTGGAGAGGAATCCTCAGGTTCCGGAATCAACTCCACACAAGGTCTTAGGCCCCGGCATCGACGGGAGAGGAATCCCGAGAGGACAAATAGCAACTCGCATGGGAACCGGCCTCTCCTGAGGCCACCAGAGCGGGTCCCTGAGGTCCCCGTCGTAAGGTGAGAGCACCTGCCGCAACTCGAGAAAATCCAGGAGGTTCTCCCATCCAGGAGAGATGAGGCCCATTTCCGCTCAGACGTCTCGAGGCTAATCACATCTAACCTCTGGATCTTCAAAAGGGTACTTCACAACCCTTGCTGCAACTCAAGAGTTCCCCGAAATACCCGTCTCCACTCGAGAGGAAGCACGAGAGTCCCGCCCACATCCAGAGGAGTCCCGTTTACGCCTCATAGCTCGAGAGGAGGGATCCTTTCCCTGCGTGGTCGGGAAAGAATTCCCGGTGTTCCGACGCATCTCAACAGGAGGCGCTCTCCACAGGAAAGGAGAGAGGAACTCCAGGGTCGTGCCACCATTCCCAGAGTCCCCCAGATGTCTCAGTCCATTCCAGGGAAACCTGTTTTCCCTGCACTGTCTCGACTTTCAAGCCGAGGATCGACTCTTACCACGGTGGTACGTGGGACAGCCCTGTCGGAAAGCCTCGTGGGAAAGCCTCCTGGGAAAGCCTCGAGGGAAAGCCACAGATCCCTTTATCCAAGCGAAGGGAAGCGCGACACTGCTGCTACAGCTCGGGAGCAATGCGCACGTGTATACCCCCACTCGAGACAAGGACTTACTCCACTGAGGAGACTCCAGAAGTACCCCAAGATACATGTCAGCACTGGAGAGGAATGCTCAGGTTCCAGCACCGACTCCACACAATATCATAGGCCCCAGCATCGAAGGGAGAGGAATCCCGAGAGGACCACGAGCAACTCGCATGGGGACTGGCCTTTCCTGAGGCCACCAGAGCGGGTCCCTGAAGTCCCCGTCGCAAGTCGAGAGGACCTGCCGCAACTCGAGAAAATCCAGGAAGTTCTCCCTTCCAGGCGAGATGAGGCCCATTTTTGCTGAGGCGTCTGTAGGCTAAACACATCTAACCTCTGCAACTTCCAAAGGGTCCTTCCCACCCTTGCTGCAACTCAAGAAGTTCCCCGACATTCCCGTCTCCACTCGAGAGGAAGCACGAGAGTCCCGCCCTAATCCAGAGGAGCCCCGTTTCCGCCCCTAGCTCGAGAGGAGGGATCCTTTCCCTGCGTGGTCGCGATAGAATTTGTGGCGTTCCCATCGCATCTCAAGAGGAGGCGCTCTCCACAGGAAAGGCGAGAGGAACTCCAGGGTCGTGCCACCATTCCCAGAGTCCCCCAGATGTCTCAGTCCATTCCAGGGAAACCTGTTTTCCCTGCACTGCCTCGACTTTCAAACCGAGGATCGACTCACACCACGGTGGCACGTGGGACAGCCCTGTGGAAAGCCTCGTGGGAAAGCCTCGTCGGAAAACCTCGTGGGAAAGCCTCGTGGGAAAGCCTCGAGGGAAAGCCGCTGATCCCTTGATCCACACGAAGGGAAGCGTGACACTGCTGCTGCACTTCGGGAGGAAAGCGCACGTGCATGTCCCCACTCGAGACAGGGACTGACTCCCCTGTGGAGACTCCAGAAGTACCCCAAGATCCATGTCAGCACTGGAGAGGAATCCTCAGGTTCCGGGACCGACTCCACACAAGGTCTTAGGCCCTGGCATCGACGGGAGAGGAATCCCTAGAGGTCCCCGAGCAACTCGCATGGGGACTGGCCTTTCCTGAGGCCAATAGAGCGGGTCCCTGAGTTCTCCGTGTAAGTCCAGAGCACCTGCCGCAACTTGAGAAAATACGGGAGGTTCACCCTTCCTGGCGAGATGAGGCCCATTTCCGCTGAGGTGTCTCAAGGCTAATCACACCTAACCTCTGGAACTTCCAAAGGGTCCTTCTCACCCTTGCTGCCACTCAAGAATATTCCCAACATACCCGTCTCCACTCGAGAGGAAGCACGAGAATCCTGCCCACATCCAGAGGAGCCCTGTTTCCGCCTCCTAGCTCGATAGGAGGGATCCTTTCCCTGCGCGATCGGGAAAGAATTCCCGGTGTTCCCGGCGCATCTCAAGAGGAGGCGCTCTCCACAGGAAAGGCGAGAGGAACTCCAGGGTCGTGCCACCATTCCAAGAGGCCACCAGATGTCTCTGTCCATTCCAGGCCAAAACTGTTTTCCCCGAACTGCATCGATATTCAAGCCGAGGATCGACTCACACCACGGTGGCACGTGGGACAGCCCTGTGGGAAAGCCTCTTGGGAAAGCCTCGTGGGAAAGCCTCGAGGGAAAGCCACAGATGCTTTGATCCACGCGAAAGGAATTGTGTCACTGCTGCAAAAGCTCGGGAGGAAAGTGCACGTGCATGCCCCCACTCGAGACGAGGACTGGCTCCCCTGGGGAGACTCCAGAATCTCCTCAAGATCTACGTCAGCACTGGAGAGGAATCCACATGTTCCGGCACTGACTCAAGAAAAGGTCTTAGGCCACGGCATCGTCGGGAGAAGAATCGCGAGAGGCCCCCCAGCAACTCGCATGGGGACTGGCCTTTCCTAAGGCCACCAGAGCGGGTCCCTGAGTTCCCCGTCGGAAGTCCAGAGCACCTTCCGCAACTTGAGAAAATCCAGGAGGTCCTCCCTTCCAGGCCAGATGAGGCCCATTACCGCTGAAGTTTCTCAAGGCTAATCACACCTAACCTCTTGAATTTCCAAAGGGTCCTTCACACCCTTGCTGCAACTGAGGAATTTCCCTGACATTCCCGTCTCGACTCGAGAGGAAGCACGAGAGTTCCGCCCACATCCAGAGGAGCCCCGTTTCCGCCTCATAGCTCGAGAGGAGGGATCTTTCCCTGAGTGGTCGGGAAAGAATTCCCGGCGTTCCCGTCGCATGTCAAGAGGAGGCGCTCTCCACAGGAAAGGCGAGAGGAACTCCAGGGTCGTGCCAACATTCCAGGAGTCCCCCAGGTGGCTCAGTCCATTCCAGGGAAACCTGTTATCCCCCCACTGCCTCGACTTTCAAGCCGAGAATCGACTCACACCTCGGTGGCACGTGGGACAGCCCTGTGGGAAAGCCTCGTGGGAAATCTTCGGGGGAAAGCCTCGAGGGAAAGCCACAGATCACTTGATCCACGCGAAGGGAACCGTGACACTGCTGCTGCACCTCGGGAGGAAAGCGCACGTGCATGCCCCCACTCGAGACAAGGACTGACAGCCCTGGGGAGACTCCAGAAGTACCCCAAGATCCATGTCAGCACTGGAGAGGAATCCTCAGGTTCCGGCACCGACTCCACACAAGGTCTTAGGCCCCGGCATCGACGGGAGAGGAATCCCGAGAGGTCCCCGAGTAACTCGCATGGGGACTGGCCTTTCCTGAGGCCACCAGAGCGGGTCCTTGAGTTCCCCAGGGTAAGTTCAAAGAACCTGACGCAACTTGAGAAAATCGGGAGGTTCTCCCTTCCTGGCGAGATGAGTCCCATTTCCGCTGAGGTGTCTCAAGGCTAATCACACCTAACCTCTGGAACGTACAAAGGGTCTTTCAAACGCTTGCTGTCACTGAAGAAGATCCCAAACATACCCGTCTCAACTTGAGAGGAAGCACGAGAGTCCCGCCCACATCCAGAGGAGCCCTGTTTCCGCCTCCTAGCTCCATAGGAGGGATCCTTTCCCTGCGTGGTCGGGAAAGAATTCCCGGTGTTCCGGCGCATCTCAAGAGGAGGCGCTCTCCACAGGAAAGGCGAGAGGAACTCCAGGGTCGTGCCACCATTCCCAGAGTCCACCAGATGTCTCAGTCCATTCCACGGAAACCTGTTTTCCCCGCACTTCCTCGACATTCAAGCCGAGGATCGATTCACACCACGGTGGCACGTGGGACAGCCCTTTGGGAAAACCTCTTGGGAAAGCCTCGTGGGAAAGCCTCGTGGGAAAGCCTCGAGGGAAAGCCACAGATCCCTTGATCCAGGCGAAGGTAAGCGTGACACTGCTGCTACAGCTCGGGAGGAAAGCACACGTGCATGCCCCACTCGAGACGAGGACTGACTCCCCTGGGGAGACTCCAGAATTACCCCAAGATCCATGTCAGCACTGGAGAGGAATCCTCAGGTTCCGGCACCGACTCCACCAAGGTCTTAGGCCCAGGCATCGACGGGAGAGGAATCCCGAGAGACCACAGAGCAACGCGCATGGGGACTGGCCTTTCCTGAGGCCACCAGAGCGGGTCCCTGTGGTTCCCGAAATAAGTCGAGAGCACCTGCCTCAACTCGAGAAAATCCAGGAGGTTCTCCCCTCCAGGCGAGATGAGGCCCATTTCCGCTGAGGCGTCTCGAGGCTAATCACACCTAACCTCTGGAAGTTCCAAAACGTCCTTCACATCCTTGCTGCAACTTAAGAAGTTCCCCGACATACCCGTCTCCTCTCTAGAGGAAGCACGAGAGTCCCGTCCACATCCAGAGGAGCCCCGTTTCCGCCTCCTAGCTCCAGAGGAGGGATCCTTTCCCTGCGTGGGCGAGAAAGAATTCCCGGAGTTCCCGTCGCATCTCAGGACGGGGCGCTCTCGAAAGGAAAGGCGAGAGGAACTCCAGGGTCGTTCCACCATTCCCAGAGTCCCCCAGATGTCTCAGTCCATTCCAGGGAAGCCTGTTTTCCCTGCACTGACTCGACTTTCAAGCCGAGGATCGACTCACACCACGGTGGCACGTGGGACAGCCCTGTGGGAAAGCCTCGTGGGAAAGCCTCGAGGGAAAGCCACAGATCCCTTGATCCATGCGAAGGGAAGCGTGACACTGCTGTTACAGCTCCGGATGAAAGCGCACGTGCAAGTCCCCACTCGAGACGAGGACTGACTCCCCTGGGCAAACTCCAGAAGTACCCCAAGATCCATGTCAGCACTGGAGAGGAATCCTCAGGTTCCGGCACCGACTCCACACAAGATCTTAGGCCCCGGCATCGACGGGAGAGGAATCGCGAGGGGCCCCCGAGCAACTCGCATGGGGACTGGCCTTTCCTGAGGCCACCAGAGCGGGTCCCTGAGGTCCCCGTCGTAAGTCGAGAGCACCTGCCGGAACTCGAGAAAATCCAGGAGGTTCTCCCCTCCAGGCGAGATGAGGCCCATTTCCGGTGAGGCGTCTCCAGGCTAATCACACCTAAACTCTGGAACTTCCAAAGGGTCCTTCACACCCTTGCTGCAACTCAAGAAGTTCCCCGACATACCAGTCTCCACTCGAGAGGAAGCACGAGAGTCCCGCCCACATCCAGGGGAGCCCCCGTTTCGGCCTCATAGCTCGACTGGACGGATCCTTTCCCTGCGTGGTCGGGAAAGAATTCCCGGCGTTCCCGTCGCATCTCAAGAGGAGGCGCTCTCCACAGGAAAGGCGAGAGGAACTCCAGGGTCATGCCACCATTCCCATAGTCCCCCAGATGCCTCAGTCCATTGCAGGGAAAACTGTTTTCCATGCACTGCCTCGACTTTCAAGCCGAGGATCGGCTGACTCCACGGTGGCACGTGGGACAGCCCTGTGGGAAAGCCTCGTGTGAAAGCCTCATGGGAAAGCCCCGAGGGAAAGCCACTGATCCCTTGATCCACGGGAGGGGGAAGCGTGACACTGCTGCTGCAGTTTGGGAGGAATGCGCAGGTGCATGCCCCTACTTGAGACGAGGACTGACTCCCGTGGGGAGACTCCGGAGGTACCCCAAGATCCATGTCAGCACTGGAGAGGAATCCTCACGTTCCGGCTCCGACTCCACACAAGGTCTTAAGCCCCGGCATGGACGGCAGAGAAATACCGAGAGGCCCCGAGCAACTCGCATGGGGACTGGCCTTTCCTGAGGCCACCAGAGCGGGTCCCTGAGGTCCCCGTCGTAAGACGAGAGCACCTGCCACAACTAGAAACAATCCAGGAGGTTGTCCCCTCGAGGCGAGATGAGGCCCATTTCTGCTGAGGCGTCTCGAGGCTAATCTCACCTAACCTCTGGAACTTCCAAAGGGTCCTTCACACCCTTGCTGCAACTCAAGAAGTTCCCCCGACATTTCCCGTCTCCCAGTCGAGAGCAAGCACGAGAGTCCCGCCCTCATCCAGAAGAGCCCTGTTTCCGCCTCCTAGCCGAGAGGAGGGATCCTTTCCCTGCGTGGTCGGGAAAGAATTCCCGCCGTTCCTGTCGCATCTCAGAGGAGGTGCTCTCACGGGAAAAGGCGAGAGGAACTCCAGGGTCGTGCCACCATTCCCAGAGTCCCCAGATGTCTAAGTCCATTTCAGGGGAAACCTGATTTCCCTGCACTGCCTCGAATTTCTAGCTGAGCATCGACTCACACCACGATGGCACGTGGGACAGCCCCGTGGGAAAGCCTCGAGGGAAAGCCTCGAGGGAAAGCCAAAGATCCTTGATCCACGTGAAGGGAAGCGTTGCACTGCTGCTACAGCTCGGGAGGAAAGCGCACGTTCATGCCCCCACACAAGACGACGACTAACTCCCCTGGGGAGACTCCAGAAGTACCCCAAGATCCATGTCAGCACTGGGGGAGGAAACCTCAGGTTCCGGAACCGACTCCACACAGGGTCTTAGGCCCGGCATCAACGGGAGAGGAATCCCGAGAGGCCCCCGAGCAACTCGCATGGGGACTGGCCTTTCCTGAGGCCACCAGAGCGGGTCCCTGAGGTCCCCGTCGTAAGGCGAGAGCACCTGCCGCAACTAGAAACAATCCAGAGGTTGTCCCCTCCAGGCGAGATGAGGCCCATTTCCGCTGAGGGCGTCTCGAGGCTAATCACACCTAACCTCTGGAACTTCCAAAGGGTCCTTCACACCCTTGCTGCAACTAAAGAAGTCCCCAATATTCCCGTCTCTACTCGAGAGTAAGCAAGAGAGTCCCGCCCACATCCAGAGGAGCCCGTTTCCGCCTCCTAGCTAGAGAGGAGGGATCCTTTCTCTGCGTGGTCGGGAAAGAATTACCGGCGTCCTCGTCGCATCTCAAGAGGAGGTGCTCTCCACTGGAAGGCGAGAGGAACTCCGGGCCTTGCCACCATTCCCAGAGTCCCCCAGATGTCTAAGTCCATTCCAGGGAAATCTGTTTTCCCTCGATTGCCGCGACTTTCAAGCCGAGGATCGACTCACACCACAGTGGCACGTGGGACAGACCTGTGGGAAAGCCTCCTGGGAAAGCCTCGTGGGAAGCCTCAAGGGAAAGGCACAGATCCCTTGATCCAGGCCAAGGGAAGCGTGACACTGCTGCTACAGCTCGGAGGAAAGCGCACGTGCATCCCCCACTCGAGACGAGGACTGACTCCCCTGGGGAGACTCCAGAAATACCCCAAGATCCATGTCAGCACTGGAGAGGAATCCTCAGGTTCCGGCACCGTCTCCACACAAGGTTTGAGGCCCCGGCATCGACGGGAGAAGAATCCCGAGAGGACCCCGAGCAACTCGCATGGGGACTGGCCTTTCCTGAGGCCACCAGAGCGGGTCCCTGAGGTCGCCGTCGTAAGTCGAGAGCACCTGCCGCAACTTGAGAACATCCAGGAGGTTCTCCCCCT
>NW_017217398.1:0-10000 GCF_001704415.2 Capra hircus | reverse complement strand
AGACTCACATTTCCCATTCGGTATAAAAAGCAACAGCATGTCAAACTTTCTAATTCACATATGCATTTAAATGAAATTCGATGAATATCCCTAAATAAACACATACTGCTATGCCCAATGTTTCACAAGGCAGATAACACTCAATGAATGAAACTGAGAGGGTAACAGCCAGGAAGGCCAGGGGTCTCCAAAGGGAGGAAATGGGGTGCAAGTGTCAGACAGTTATCTGTCACTTCCGAGGCAGGAGGAAACAAGCTGTTATCTTGTTTTCCCTTCTCAATACAAATTTAAAAAGAGATTTTCTCTTACAATTCTGTGTTGCTATAATGACACCTGGTTCCACCTGAACTTCACTTTTCTCATACTTTGAGCTGACCAAGGCATTTTTCTTATGGAAAGGTTTGCCTTAAGCTATGTGAATGTACTATGTATTTACCCTAGACTCTAACTTCAAGTAGGTTCTGCCTAAAGGCTCAGAACTGACTTGACAAACCAATATGCGTTACTCAATGGTTCTCCTGATCTATGTGAATGAAGCTATCTATTTGCTCATATCAATCGTTTTATGGCCCAGGATGACTCACCTGGTGCCACGGTCATCTCCATATATCTTGTGGGGGAGGGGTCTGCTGCCATTCCTTTCTCTAATGAGTAGTCTGCTAGTAGCTAGATAACATCCAGCTAAAGATGAGTAGGGGGCACTCTTTCTGCCCCCTTCTGATGTCTATGTCAGAAGCTTTCTCTCTTTTATACTTTAATAAAACGTTGGGACACAAAAGCTCTGAGTGATCAAGCCTCCTCACTGGCCCCGGGTTGAATTCTTCCTCTAAGGAGCCCAAGACTTCAAGCATCTTTCATGGTTAGACAACAACCTTTCCAAACAATGGTCTTTTCAAAAAAAAAATGATGATAAGTGATGAGTATGGATATGTCTACGAATGAAATGGGACCCATATGTCAAACCACATAAAAATATATCTTCCCTCAACATACATATAACACAATCAGGCCTTCAGATGCATCGATGCTCCAACTATCAAGTCATACAAATATGGATGTAAAATATCACAATACATTCCAAAGTGATAGATATTGACTTTCGCCTGCTAGCACTTCTTTTTATGTCATCTCCATTATATTAGCTATGACAACGAATCATGTGCTGTGCTAAGTCACTTACATTGTGTCCAACTCTTTGGGATCATATGGACTAGGCCCCACCAGGCTCCTCTCCATGAGATTCTCTAGGCAAGGATACTGGAGTGGGTTGCCATGCTCTCCCTCAGGAGATCTTCCTGCCTCAGGGATCGAATCCATACCTCCCATGTCTCCTGCATGGGTATGTTCTGCATGTTCTTACCACTAGAACCACCTGGGAAGCCCCAAGACACATGAACATCAGTGGATTGGGGGATCCACGGGGCATATACAGAACCATTCCTCCAACAAAACTGAAGAATGACTTTAAAATCGCAAACAAAACATGAGTATATGTGTTCACAAACTTCATGGAGCAAGGGTTTCGTCGATCTGAAAACTGGCGTTGATGAAGGACTGTGTGAAGAATACTTCAAAGTCTATTTGGCAAACACAGCCTACGTTGGCTATATTTAGTCCTCAAACGAATGAGAATGTCATGAGTACTGGTCGTTTCAAATAAGATGCATGTGAAGCTGTAGACACTTATTGGGATGCGTGGTATACCACATTCACACGTTTCAGTAGCATTGGTGCAAAAATGATACATTTCTCAGGGGAAGCTTCTACATGGACTCTTGGGATCAGAGCTCTAACTCATACACACATACTTTTCCTTTTAAAATGATCCTGCATGATAAGCAAACTAAACACTGGATGAACACCTAGATGGTGAGCTCTGTACTAAATGATTTTAAAGCCAGTAGATGGAATGAGCTGATGAGGAAGACTACAAACGAGTCATCTTCTTCAGCTTGGTCAAACTGCTCATAGTCATACAAGTCAATGAAAAACTTAGCCTGTTGTCATTCAATCTGTTTAAAAGAAATAGAATAATAAAAACAAATTAGTAAATCTTATTTTCTTACATAAACATTGTATTATTTCTGCACAGCTTTCGTTACTGGCATGAATAGAATATCTGCAATAATACACTTGTCACAGTGAAATGGATTCACATTCGATAATCGATTCACATCTAGAATTGATGCCATAGCTGTTTGATACTATTGCTTGAATGAATGCAACTTATGTGACTTCACAAGCTACAAACACGACTAACATAATAGGTATTAAAAAACCTTGAGTGACATGAGCGTGAAGACTTAGTAGAGTTGCTCTCAAGAATCATGATACTATTACTTCACTCCAGCCATAGGACTGGAATCTGTACATTAACACCCCTGCAAAAGAAACGGAAAGGACAGAATAATAATAAAGGAACTTCATAACTATATTCCTACTGTCAACATTCAACACTATGTTTTCTTTTCAAACTGACTTTCATATTTGGTCTACTGTAACCTCTTCTGTGTTCATTTTATGCTAAACTTATTGCTAACAGTAAAATTACCATACGAGCTCTAATTAATCTTTTTTTACTTGCAAAGCTAATGATAGAACCAAAGGCCGATATCTACATTAAACAGGAGAAACGGAATGGAAACTGTAAACAGTTTTATCGAAGAACATTTCCATGCTCCTATTCAGTCAAATGGACATTCAAAAGGATGTGATTTTTCTGAAAGTTTATTTCAGAAACTTGGAATTGGATGACTGCAAACAATAAAACTAATAATATATTGATACATAATATTAAAAATATACAGTGGGTCATTCTTTTTTTTATTCTGCCACAGCTAACAGACTGGAAGTCAGTTGTCGTAACTACTACTAACAGAAGACCCTCACCGATGAGTGAAGATATATAGGAAAATCCATAATAGCTCTAAAAACCATCAAAGATAAAATGGTAATAAAAAAATACAGTGACAGTTTAGTTGGTATAAGAAACAGGATGATTATGAAAGCAAAGCCAACAATCATGGATAGGCCATGGAAGCCCAGTGGCTGTCACCAGTGTTGACTTGTATCCTTCATCTGAGGTTGTTAAAAGTGCGTGGTAAAATCCAGAGGTTTGCACCAGTGGTAACCTCCTGAGCAGACTGAAATAAAAGGGTTTCCAGAATATCCTGATGATTTCCATCTACTAGGCTGTGATGAGCTCAAGCAATACATACTCCAGAGGACAGAAGACAGACAGGTGGAAACGTCTACTGCACTTAGGGAGAAAGGGAATGTTGCTACTCAGCCTAGTACAAGTGTAGAAGCAACACCTCGGTGATTCGACCTTTAAAGAATAGATACATATGAGAACGACTGGTATGAATAATCCTTCACAAGTGCCTTCTCAGACCTCCTCCCATCATAAGCACAAGCATAATGAAAACACTGAGTTTTCATGGTCTCACACAAAATTACACTCACTTATGACTTTGCTTTGAGAAGAGTTGAACTACTCATTGTTAAAGAGAAATGATCCTTTCTTCTCTGAAGATTTGTGAATCATTCATAGGGTGTGGTGAATAAACTACTTAAGGATCTAATACCATAAAAATGCGATAGGCTAAGCACAGAGATGTTTTTCTCCCTTTCTCAAAGGATGGAACATTTTGTATTTACACTGATTTTGTCTTGACTTCATGTACAATTATATATTGATTTTTTTAGTTGACATACAATAGGACTAAAAATATTGATATAATACTAATAACTCATGTTGGTATGTGTGGTTGTCACATAGGATTCACAGGAGATTTAGATTCACAGTTGTCAACGTAAAGGATGAATGCTATTTAGCTTCTTCGTGAATCTAGACCATGAATGAAGAGTTTTCCTCAACATATTTCACTGAGGGAAATACAAGGATGATAGGCATAATACTATGCTTTGACTCATAGGATATCTAAGCATTGCTCACAATACAGATCTGATTTTCAACATCAGGGTTCTTTCAGTGTCCTTGAACAGCATTTGTTTTTCTGGATACAGAAGAAAAAAACTCATGAGTATCAAACTGGTTCACCAGAAAACATGTGTATGAATTGTTATCTTCCTGAACCAGGGATCAAACCCACATCACTTCCACCTCCTGCACTGGTAGGCAGAGTATTTCTTTATCAACTGCGCCACCTGGGAATCGACATACATTTCAAGGACCACTGCCATCAGCTTCTACTGTTCATGACCAAACTAGGAGAAACAACACTGGAAGAAGGACTCATAAGGGTACTCATAGGAAGCACTCATAAGTCAAGGAACTGTTATACTGGGTACTCTCGTTGTTACTGGGACAAGTCAGTTCCTGCGATGATGATGGGTATAACTGAAAAATTATTACAAATGCATGGCATGTGATGTCTACATGATAAATGTGTTCCTCTTATACTATTGCTTCAGGGATGCCTACTTCCGCATGAACGACTGCACTTCAAGGGATGCCTGCTATTCCAGCTCAAGCAACAGATAGTCAAGTGCAGATCATTGTCCTTTGTTGAAAATAATCAGCAGTTTGCATAGGGAACATGCCGGAGGAACCCTTGGGATGGAACTCTAAAAACAGGTTGGGCCCTCTTTTTGCCAAGCCCTGCGATAAAATACAAATCAGAAAAAGAAAAATAGCATCGGTTTTGTCAGGACTTCCTCATCTTTTCTTTCTCGGTAGCAGGAAGCAGACATTGAGGCCAGAGGACTGCAGGATTTCATTGTGAACTAACGTTGGGTGGGGTGGAGGCTCATCACTCTAGTAAGAATGTGGCTCAACTAAAATGGAATTTCATTCACTTCATGGACATAGAGTTCTAGAATCCTTCATTAAAGAATTCAATAAGCTATATTTCCTTACACCTTCACAATCTCTTGGTTTACAAGAATGTCAATTGCTAGTCCAGCACTTATACAATGAGTGTTACAGGTAGTATGAGTGTATAAATGATGACGAGCAATGACAGGAAGTTTATTTATTCTCTGTTTGAATTCTTGAGTTTTTATATAATTTTTTATAATATCCTTACAGATGTGAATATTTTAGTGACATGTATAAATACACAGTTGAGTAGTGCTATGATAACTCATAGTGTTGGCACAATAAATATCATGGTTACTATGATGCTTTTCATATATTCCTTTTGGAGATTCTCTTGCATTATACATCATCATAAGATATTTAATAGTTTCCTAAACTGTACAGTAGGTCCTTTGTGGCTTCTTTTATATATGGTAATGTATTTGTTAATAATTCAAACAAAAACTGGTACACAAATATTCATAGTGACATTCACAATAGCTCAAAGGTAGAACTCATTCAAGTGTCCGTTGGTGGGAGACTGAATATGCAACGCAAGGTATATTCAGAAGCTTGAACGGTATTCCACCATACAAAAAAGTACATTAAATGGTGCTGCCACTCTGCAAGACATTACACAAATGACTCCAAAACGAACACGTGGAAGAAATACATAGTTCGATTCCAATTCATGCTATGTACCCAAAAGGATTGGGAAAGGGGGCTGGAAAAAATCGATACTCCTTCCGTCATACTCACAACAGCATGATTCACACTGGCAAACAAACAGAAGCAATCGAAGTGTCCATGGCAGCCAATTCCATAAACAAACTGTGGTATACACACAATGGAATCTGATTCGGCCCCTTCAAAGTCAGTAATTCTGACAATGCGACAATGTGGACAAACCTTATGGTCATTAGATTAAGTGAAATAAACCAGACCAAGAAAAGACAAACGTTCTGTGATTCCGCTCATATGAGATATCCAAACAAGTCAAATCTGTCAGAAATAGCAGAAAGTGATTCCGACCGATCGAAAAGAGTTCATGTTTCATGGACCTCAGTTTCCCTTGGAAAAACTGACTTCCCATCCATATCTCCAAAACCAATTAGACAAATAATTGGAAGCTATATCCAGTCAAATGAATGTAAACATAATGTTACATACAGTGTACACCAAACTCACTCAAACTTCTTAACAGACAAAAGGCAAAACTGTATCTATGGTACCCCAGCTTAGCTTAAAACTGTATATACAGTACCTCACTTCTGCTTATAAATTTAACAACAACAACAACAACAAAACAGTAAAGTCTATCCAAAAAAGGATATAAAACATATATAACATTAACTTTAAAAAATTAGAAATTTAAACTGTGGAAAACCTTATTCACAAAACTTAAACACAAGCCACAGGAAACTATATTTATAAAATACGTATCTGATAAAGGATTGTACTATAAATATACCAAAAAATCTGGAACAATCTCATTAAAAAATGTATAAACCTAAACACCTGGCCTACAAAAATATAAAGATAGTAAATAAGCCTATCAAAAAGACTCAAAATCACATATCATTAGGAAATGACAAACTGAAATAACAGTGAGGTAGCACTGCACACCTATTAGATCCAGTCAACTCAAGAAAAGGGGGTAGGGCACAGCTTCTCCGGTGGCTCAGTGGTAAAGAATCTGCCTGACAATGCAAGACACTCTAGTTCGATCCACTTACCCCAGAAGATCCCACATGCCACAGAGAAACATAGCTGGATGTTTCCACAGCTAAACAAGGCTCTCCTGTGACCTGAATATTACATGGCTAGCACTTACTAAAAAGCTTTGAAAACGTCCAGACAAAAAGTATCGCATGATTATATACAACAGCTCTGACTTGTAATCAACTAAACACTTTCAAATATCAGGAATGTCTTCAGTAGATGACAGTGTAAACAAATGGGGGATACATGCAAAGTGAAGGGGAACAAATGCTACCACAAAATATACCACCTCAGCATGAGGATTAGTTGGACCCAGTTAACTTTTATTTTTTTAGAGGACACATGATCATCTCTGAAACCCAAGTTCAAGACAGCTCCTCTGTGAGTCACATTTACCACAGAAATCTCATTTCAAAGGAATCCTCTCTATATGCCAGATAGAAGGATGAGACACAGTCTTTTGAAACTTTTTTTTATTTCTATCGATAGGGAAAGCTAAGCCGTAAATCTGCCACAACAACCATACCCTTCCTTTCCTTTGGTTGTATTTTTTTAATATTTGTTTCTTTTTTAATTTGGCTGCGCCAGGTCAACCTTCATTGAGGCAAGCCAGATATTTAGCTACAGCATGCAAATTTTCCGTTGTGGCATGGGAGATCTAGTTCTTGGATCAGGGAATGAACCTGGGCCTCCTTCTTTGGGAGTGTCCAGTCTCAGCCACTGGACCACCAGGAAGTGCCTGTTTTGTTTTCAGATGAAGATGGAATCTAAGGTGATATCTTGGGCCATTTCAGTCACTGGACTCAGTTTCCTGAGTTTGTCCAAAGCACGCACAAGGTGCACATTATTAAACTGGTTTGCAAAACAAGAAAAGGTTGTCTGCTACAACACTGTATGCTTACAAATATCTAAATGGTAAATGGCATAGTATTGATTTTTCATTACTATGGGGGGAGAAAGAATGCAGGATTCATACATGTTACAACAAGAATAAATATTAAAACCATCTTCCAGTGAAAAAAAAAATCCACATAGAAAGGCCACCCAGAACCCTTATTCACCATGTCTGCTTTCAATCCATCAGTTTGTCCAAATAACTGAAAATCTCAGTAACACTCTAAATAAAGAAAAAAGGATGAAGATGGAAACAAAAGATATATTCATACATTTGAACATTGCAAAGTGGAAGTGGGGCGGTGGATTACATTATAACGTAGATACCATATGATTTCCTGATTTTGGAGATTATGTGCTGGTTCTGCAGAAGGTACCCCATTTTGGATAAAACACATAGAGTCTTTTAGATGATGTGGCAAATGCTAGCACTTGTTCCCATTGCTAGGGCATTTTCTGGACATTTTTAAATGACTGGAAAGTATACTAGGTTTCAAAACAACCATGTCAATACCACAAAAGAAATTTAGAGTAGACAGGCAGGAAGCTTTCTGATACAGGCCAAGACTTACCCAGACGAAGTTCAAGGGAAGCTGCGATGCTCACTGCCCTTGAAGGAGTCCACGTGGAATGAAGAAGTACTGTGGGAAGTCTCTTAGTAACCACCATGTCTTGGGTCCTCTGGATGACCTACTGCAGGAGAAACAGATGTTACAGATAAAAACGTTCCACATCACTTTACGAAAAGTTGTTAGATTACTTCCAGTAAAGCTGAATCATTTGGGATCAATTTACAATCATATAATAGACTACCATTTACAGTCCAAAAATCACTTGCATTTCTAGACACTCAATAACAATCAAAAAAAAAATTAAGAAACTCCCACTTAAATAAAACATCTAGCAACAAACTTAATCAAGAACATAAAAGACCAGTAGTCAGAAAACTAGAAAGCACTGATAAAGAAACCAAAGAAAACACAAATACACAGAAAAACTATTCCACGCTCATGCACTGGAACAATGAGGAATTAAAAGGTCCATTCCAACCAAAGTCATCAACAAATACACGGACTGCAATCACAAAATAACATTCAATGGCATTTTTCACAGAAATAGAAATATTCCTCATATTAGACTGCTACTGTTGACCAGGACCTTAAACGGCCAAAAAGACTCTGAGAAAGAGGAACACAGCTGGAGGCATCTTCCTAACCCTCTTCAAACTACATCACGGAGCTGTAGTGACCACCACAGTGAGGAACTGGCAGGAACACAGACACATGGACTCCAGGAGAGAATAGAGAGCCCAGAAACGAACCCACATGTACATGGTCAGTTCCTGAAAATCAAACCAGGAACGAGCGAAGAGGAAAGGACAGTCTTCTCAAGAAACAGTGACAGGAAAACGGCCACCTACACGGAAGAACATCAGTGTTCATCCTCTACATCATCTAACGCAAATCGAACTGAAAACCCACCGCTTTGCACACGGAGCTCTTTCCCCCTGAGTCCTCCGAGATGGACCTCCAGTCAGCCCTCAGCTGGACACAGGAAACGTCTACTCCGTCCTCATTTTCGCTCTTGCAGCGCCTCCCTGCTGGTGGGCACTGAGGCAACCCTGCTCCTCTCAGCCTGGATGCAGCCCTGTTATCCAGAAGCCTGAGCCCTGATGGTCCTGAGGAGACAAAGCTCCCGCCAGCTGCTCACGGGGCAGAGCCTAAAGGCAAAGCGTCCTGCGCCCGCGGGTCAGAGGGGGCTTTGGCGCCCCCCTGCGGGCCACAGGAGAAGAGCGGGCAGCCCGGCGCTCACAGACCTCAGAGGGCTCACCCAGAAGCAGCTCTGCTGCGAGCACTCAGACTGGAAGCCCAAACTGAAATGGAGCAGAATAGCTCCATGACCCTCCGCAAAACATGGCTAAGGAACAATCAGAGCCTGTATGGAATGCAGCCATAAAAAGGAACACATGTGAGTTTGTTCTAATAAAGGGGAGGGAAGTCAGTCAAAGAGAGAAAAACATGGAATCTAGAAGGATGGTACTGACGAGTCTGTTCACAGAGCAGCAATGGAGGTGCAGACATAGAGAACAGACTTACAGACGAGGGTGGGGAACAAGAGGGAGAGGGTGAGATGAATGGAGAGAGCAGCATGGATGCAGGTACACCAACCTTTGTAAATAGACAACCAATGGGAATTTGCTGTATGATTCAGGGAACTCAAACTGGGGCTCAGTAGTAACCTAGAGAGGTGGGAATGCGTGCGAGGTGGGAGGGAGATTCCAGAGCAAGAGGACATAGGTACACCTATGGTCAATTCATGTGGATGTATGACAAATCAAACCAATATTGTAAAGCAATGATCAATCAACTAAAAAGAAATAACTGTTTAAAAAAATATGAACATACACACAAACTTTGCAACAAGGTAACTCCATTTTAAAAACTATTGAAATTTTAGAAAACTACAAACGTTCTACATGACCTTCGGTCTGGTGATCAGGTCTAACATACACAAAACAAGCCCCAAGCCAATTATGAATACAAATGAGTTAACACATTGCCT
>NW_017217397.1:0-22892 GCF_001704415.2 Capra hircus | reverse complement strand
CCCCTAATTCTCTAATGGACACTGCATTGACTCTCAGAACAAATGAGATCAACAGCCATCTTCTATAACAACAACAACACAAAGTTCTCCCAACTAGAAAAGTTTCACAAGCCACTGGTCCCACCACATTCACTTGGAGGAGACGACCCAATTAAAAGCAATGATGGCCCTCCAGTTGCAGAAATAACCTCGAAGACAGTCATCGAAACAGCATGAAAAGGCAGAGACATATCCAGCAGATGAAGGAACACAATAAAAATCAAACAAACCAGTGAAAGACGAGGAGGTAGGAAGTCTACAGGAAATACAGTTCAGCATAATAATAGTCAATGTCTTGGAAACAAATGGATCTACAGATAAATAGACTTCAGACATGGATTGAGAAGATGAAAGGGGTGTTTTAAATGGACTAGAAGAAATAATGAGTGGTCAATCATAATGAACAATGAAATAACTGAGATTAGAAATTATCTGGACAACAGGAACAGTAGTGTAACTGAGCAGAAGAAAGACTAAGTGAGCTGGAAGATAGGATATTGGAAATAAATGAAGCAGGATAGGACAATCTCCAGAGACCTATGGGACAATGTTAAATGCCCCAATATTTAAAATCATAGGTTTCTCGGAGAAATAAGACAAAAGGAAAGGGCATGAGAAAAATATTTGAGGAGAAAATAGTTTAAAAACTTCCCTTAAATGGGAAAAGAAATAGACATCTAAGATGAAAAATCCCAGTGTGTCTCATAGGGATAAAAACTAAGACAAAAGAATGGTCAAAACACACATTAATCAAAATAAAAACAAACAAATAAATAAATATACACAATGGACAAATATTCAAGGTAACAAAGGAATCACAACAAATAACATAGAAGGAATCCCCATAAGGATAACAGCTGATCTTACAATAGAAACCCTTCAGCTTAGCAGGGAATGGCAGGATGTACTTAAAGTGCTGAAAGGCAAAAGCCTAAAGCCAAAATTACTCTATCCAACAAGGACAGTATTCTCATTCCAAAGAGAAAACAAGAGCTTTACAGACAAACAAAGCAGTTAGTGTTCAGAACCACCAAACCAGCACTTCAGGAAATGCTGAAGGATCTTCTCTAGATAGGAAACAGAAAAGCTTATAAAAACAAAGCCACAAAATATATAGTAAATGGTAAGAAGATCATACTTATCAACAACTACCTTAAAAAGAAATGGGCTAAATGCTCCAATGAAAAGACAAAGACTGGGGGAATGCATACAAGAATATACTGTCTGCAAGAAAACCACCTCATAACTAGGGACACATACAGCCTGAAAGTGACCAGGAAAAGCTATTTTGTGAAAATGGAGAGCAAAAGTAGGAGGAAGCAATATTCATATCAGATAAATGGACTTTAATTAAAGACCACTATAGGAGACAAAGAAGTTTGCATTACATAACAATCAAGGTATCAATCCAAGAAGAAGCTATATGCACCCAATGTAGGAGCACCTCAATACAAGAGGCAAATGTCAACAACTATTAGAGCAGAAATAGACACTAACCAATAGCATTGGGTGCTTTTAATACTTCACTCATAACATGAACAGATCATCCAGACAGAAAATAAAATAAGGAAAAGCTAGTTTTATCAAGTTTTAGATGGTAATTAGACCAGTTTGAGCTAATTGATATCTACAGGTCATCCCACTGCAAAAGAACAGATTTCACCTTTTTCTCCTTTTTCCTCCTTTTTCTCAAGTGCAAATGGAACATTATCTTAGGACAGATCACATCCAAGGTTAGATCACATCTAACCTTGATAAACTTCAAGAAATTGTAATATTTTCAAACATATTTTCTGATCACAATGTTGTTAGATCAGATATCAACAACAACAGGAAAACAACAACAACAACAACAGGAGGAAACACAAATAATTTGGGGCTAAACCCCCAAAATTCAAATTTGAATTCAACAAAATTCAGAGTTTTTATGAAGAGAAAAAAAAAAAAAAAAACCTCTGCCAAAGTAGTCATAGGTGGAACATACCTCAACATAATGAAAGCCAAATATGACAAAACCATTGCAAACATTATTGTTAATGATGAAAAGCTGAAAAATTTTCCTTTAAAATCAGCATTAAGATAATGTGCCACACTCATCACTACTCGTTCTGGGAATTCTAGCCACAGTTTTCAAAGAAGAAAAAGATATAAAAAGAATCCTCATTTGAAAAGAAGAGGTATAACTGTCTATTTGCACATGATATTACCCTTTACACAGAAAACCCAAGAGATGCCACCAGAAAATTACTGGAGTTAATCAATGAATACAGTAAATGTGCAGGGTATAAAATTAATACACAGAAACCCTTGTAGTCCTACACATTCACAATGAAAAATCAGAAAGAGAAATTAAGGAACGGTCTGTTCACCATTGCAATGAAAGGAATAAAATAACTAGAAATAAATTTGCATAAGAGACAAAGGACTTCCCTGATGGCTCAATTGGTAAAGAAGCTGCCTGCAATGCAGAGACTCCTGTTTGATTCCTGGGTCAGGAAGACCCCTGAAGAAGGGATAGGCTACCCACTATAGTGTTCTTGGGCTTCCCTTGTGGTCCCAGCTGGTGAAGAATCCTCCTGCAATGTGTGAGACCTGCGTTTGATCACTGGGTTGGGAAGATCCTCTGGAGAAGGGAAAGCTACCCATTCCAGTATTCCGGTGTGGAGAATTTCAAATTCCATACACTGCATAGTCCATGGGATTGCAAAGAGTCAGACGTGACTGAGCAACTTTCACTTTCCCAGAAGGATAAAAGAAGCACTGAGGAAAGAAAGTCAAAACATATATAGATGGAGAAAGATATCATGTTCTTGGATTGGACTAATTGATAGAGTTAAAATGAATATACCAGCCAAAACAATCAATAGATTCAATACAATACCTCTCAAACTATGAATATTTTTCATAAAACTAGAACAAATTATTTTACGATTTGCATGGAAACATATAAGACCTCGAAGAGCCAAAGCAGTTTTGAGAAAGAAGAATGGAACTAGAGGAGTCAAAATTTCTAACTTCAGACTACACTACAAAGATATCAAGAGAGTATGAAACTTGCACAAACATAGAAATATAGACCAATGGAAAAAAAAATATGAAGTCCAATGATTGATTCATGCACCCATTATCTTTGACGAAGCAGGCAAAACTGCTCAACAGAAAAAGACATTTTTCTTCAAAAAGTGTTACTGGGAAATTGGACAGCTGTGCAGAAGCTAGAACGCTATCTATCATCATGTTCAAAAATAAACTCAAAATGGATTATAGGTGTAAAGTAAGACTAGAAAATATAAAACCCTCAGAGTAAAAACATATATACACCACAAAATAAGTCACAGCAAGATCCTCTACAGCCCATTGCCTAAAGGAAAAAAAAAAAAAGTTTTAAAAAAGCGAACCTAATTAAGCTCTATAGCTTTTGTACAATGAAGGAAACTATAATTAAGGTGAATATTTAGCTTCAGAATTGGGAGAAAATTGATAGCAACTCTGAGTGAACTCCAGGAGTTGGCGATGGACAGGAGGCCTGGCGTGCTGCAATTCATGGCGTTACAAAGAGTCAGACACGACTGAGCGACTGACTGAACTGAATGATAGCAACTGAAAAACTAACAAAAAATTGTCTCCAAAATGTGCAAGCTGCTCATGCATCTCAATACTCAGCTACAAATACTAATCAGTAAAACAAACCACAATCAAAACATAGGTAAAAGCCCTCTGCAAAGAAGATATACAGATTACTATGAGCCACAGAAACGTTGCTCAGCATCACTCATTATAAGAGAAATGCAAATCAAAACCACATTGAGGTATCATTTCACACTGATCAGACTGGCCATCACTAAGATGTCTACAATATAATTTCTTGAGAGGGTGTGGAGAAAAGGGAACCTTTTTACACTGTTGATGAGAATGAAAACTGGTACAACCATTATGGAGACTCCTTAGAAAGTTGGAAAGAGAACTGCCATATGACCCAGCAATTCCACTCTTAGGCATGAACTTCAAGGAAACTAGAATGGTAAGAAACACAGTACTCCAATGTTTATTGAAGCAATGTTTGCAATACCTAGGATGTGAAAGTGACCAAGAGGACCATCAGCAGATGAATGGTTAAGGAAGTTTTGCTACATATACATATGAAATATTACTCAGTTATAAGAAGTCATGCATTTGAGTCAGTTCTAATGAGTGGGAAGAGCATGAAGGAACTAAGGAAAAGACAAAGCTGTATATTAACTCACATATGTGGAATTTAGAAAGATTAGGCTATGCACAGGCCAGGAGAAGAGACAAAGATCTAAAGAACAGACGTTTGACTCAGTGGAAGAAGGTGAAGTTGGGATGACGTGAGAAAAAGCGCATTTAAATGTGTACGGTATCATATGTAAAAAACAGAAGACCAGTGTGAGGTTTTATAACATAGGTGATATAGGATACCCATGTCACAACTTCTGAAATTGCAATCTAATGCATGCATCAGCCACCAAGGAGCCCGCATTCTAGTGCACATGATGCACATTCTGAGCCTGCAGCCTCCAGCTCTCATTTTACCCCCTTTTGACATCACGATCCAGGGTAGGCTGTGGTACCTGCTGAATTTGCACTTTAGGGGAGGCATCACAAACTTATTAAGCCCGCATTCTAGTGCAAACATGCTGCGTCTTGAACCTGAACTCTGGAGCAGGCATCTTGCCACTACTAATACTGTTTAGCATCACCTAGTGTTTCACTGTCATGACATGTTTCCATTGCTTCTTCATCTCTGGTCATCACTCTGTGTCATTTATCACCATCCAGTGTTTATTTCAGTCCTGTAAAGTGTTTCAACCAGGACAAACATATCTAGTATTTAGTGCTGTGACAAGTTAAGTGTTTCTTCATCCTCCCCTAGTTAAACACAACAGCAGTTTACCACCCTTAGTGTTTCATTTTGCGACATGCTTCTATCCAGGTCTAATACACTCAGTAGATTATCATCATCCAATGTTTTAACTGTGGAACATCCCACAAGTCTTCTGCATGCACCCCATGTCAAACATACCCAGTAGCTTATCACTATCCCATGTTTCAGTGCAGCAAGATGATTCAAGTGTTTCTTCTTTTGCTCCAGGTAAAGCACACTCAGCAGTTTGTCACCACTGTTTCACCTATGACGTGATTCTTATTAATTTATTTATTTGGCTGTGTTGGGTCTTAGTTGTGTCATGTAACATAGTCCTTGAGACAAGCCAACTCTAACCATGGCATTAAGTCTCTGGAATGTGAGAACTTCAGTATTTGCAGCTATGCAGGTTTAGTTATTCTGTAGCATATGTGATGTTAGTTTCCCAATCAGGGATTGAACCTTCATCCCCTACACTACAAGGTGGATGCTTAACCACTGGACCACCAGGAAAGGCCCTGTGACATGCTTTAAGTGCCTGCTTTTACACCCCATATCAAAAAGACACATTGTTTGATGGGAGCATATCAGCATCCAGGGTTGCAAAGATTGGACACGCTTCAAGAACGTCTTCATCCACACTGGTCAAATACAAGCAGGTGTTTATCACAATGTAGTGCCATTCCATGTCCTTCTTCATTGATTACTCATTGAATGTATCCAATAGATGATCATCATCTACTGTTTCAGTGCAGTGACACCTCGAGTTATTCTTCATGCACCCCGGGTTAAACACATCCAGTTTGTGTATCTCCATCCAGTGTTTCACTGCTGCGACATGCTTTCAGTGTGTCTTCATCCACCCCTGGTCAAACATACTAAGTAGCTTATTATCCACACTTCAGAGAGGAGGTTCAGCCACATCTTTCTCCACCCCAGGTAAAATAGCCTCACCAGCTTATCACTTGCTGCTTTTCACTGCTGTCACAAGTTCAAGTGCATCTTTAATCAAACACAGCAGGAGTTTATCACCATCCAGCACTTCCAAACTGTGACACAAACTGCTGTATCATCCAGACTGGAAAAATACATCCAGTACTTTACTAAAGTCAGTGTTTCAGTGCTATGACATGATTCAAGTGCCTATTCATCCACTCTTTGGAAAAACACACTCTGTAGTTCATCACCATGCAGTGCTCAGTGCCTTGATATAGGACATGCTCCGATTGCTTCTTTGTCCACCTGGTGTGAAATACTCAATAGTTTTTCAACATCTATATTTCAGTACTGTGAATCACTGCAAATGCTTCTTTGTCAATCCTGGCCCGTCACTCCTTGGGGTTTACCACCCTTCAGTGTTTCAGTGCTGTGATATGCTTCATGTGCTTCATCTTCTGCTGTAGAACATACTCATTAGTGTATCACCATCCAATATTCACTACAGTGATATGCTTCAAGTGCTTAATAGTCCATATCAGTTGAACATTCCCAGCATTTTATCATTAGCCAAGGTTTCAGGGCCGTAAGTGGTGGCATATAGTAGGCGCTTGTTTGATCCCCAGAGGTGAAACTCAGCCACTGTTTCATCACCATTTATTCTATCAGTGCTGTGACATACTACAGTGCTTCCTTAACTACTCTGGGGTAATACACACATCTGTTCTTTCAGTGCTGATTAATGCACAAGTGCTTCTTCAACTATCCTGTTTCAAATACATACAGTAGTTTATCAACATCCAGTGTTTAAGTGGTGTGACACACTTCAGATGCTTCTTTATTTACCCATGATTGATGTTTGTCAGTCACATAGTCATGTCCACCTCTTTGAAACCCCATGAACTACAGCACACCAGGCTTCCCTGTCCTTCACTATCTTCTGGAATTTGCTCAAATTCGTGCCCATTGAGACAGTTATGCCAGCAGTCAACCGTCTTATTCTCTGTCACACCATCCCCATCTGCTTATAATCTAACCCAGCATTAGTCTTTTCTAATGATTCAGCTCTTTGCATCAGGTGGCCAAAGTATTGTAACTTCAGCATCAATCCTTCCAATGAGTAGTCAGTGTTGATTTCCTTTAGGACTTACTGCTTTGATCCCTTTGCAGTTCAAGGGACTCAAGAGTCTTCTTCAGCACTACAGTTCTAAGACATCGATTATTTTGGATTCCACCTTCTTTATAGTTCAGATCCCACATCCATGCACGGCTATTGGAAAAACCGTACCTTGACTTTTGCCAGCAAAGGGATGTCTCTGGTTTCATATGCTGTCTGGGTTTGTCGTAGCTTTTCCTGAAAGAAACAAGTGTCTTTTAAATTCATGTTTGCAGTCACCATGCAGTGATTTTGGAACTCATGAAAATAAAAATCTTTCACAGTTTCCATTGTATCCTGATTTATTTGCTATCAAGAAGTGGGACTGGATGACATGATCTTAATTTATTGAATGTCGAGGTTTAAGTCAATTTTTTTAAATTTCCACTTTCATCTCAGCAAAGAGCTCTAATCCCTCGTCTGCTTTCTGTCATCTGCATGTCTGAGTTTATTTATATTTCTCCCAGCAATTTTGATTCCAGTTTGTGCTTCATCCAGTCTGACATTTTGCATAATATACTGTTCATGTAAGTTAAATAAGTGGGGTGACAACAAGACAGCCTTGACATACTATGTTACCAATTCTGAACAACTCCATTGTTTCTGTCTGATTCTGTTACTTCATGACCTGCATACAGGTTTCTCAGGGGCCAGGTAAAGTGGTCTAGTATACCCATCTCTTTAAGAATTTTCCACACTTTCAGTGACCCCGACAGTCAAAGGCTTTAGCATAGTGAATGAAGCAGAAGTAGATCATTTTCTGGAATTCCCTGCTTTTTCTATGATCCAATGAATGTTGGCAATTTGATCTCTGGTTCCTCTGCCTTTCATAATGCAATTGGTACATTTGAAAGTTCTCAGTTCACATTTTGTTGAAACCTAGATGGAGGCATTATGAGCATTACCTTGCCAGCATATGAAATGAGAAAGACTGTGCAGTAGTTTGAGCATGCCTTCACAATGCCCCTTTTAGTGATCAGAGTGAATCTGACCTTTTCCTGTCCTGTGGTCATTGATGAATTTTCCAAATTTCCTGGCACATTGAGTGCAGCATTTTAACAGCATTATCTTTAACAATTTGAAATAGCTGAGCTTCAAGTCTATCAGCTCGACTAGCATTGTTTGTGGTAATTCTTGCTAAGATCCACTTGACTTCACACCCCCGGTTGTCTGCTCTATGTGAGTGATCACACCATTATGGTTACACAGGTGATTAAGCAGAGAAGGCGATGGCACCCCACTCCAATATTCTTGCCTGGAAAATCCCATGGACAGAGGAGCCTGGTAGTGTGCTCTGCATGGGGTCCCGAAGAGTTGGACATGAGAGAAGCAACATAGTAGCAGCAGCAGTAGCAGCAGCAGCAGCAGCAGTAGCAGCAGCAGGTGATTAAGACCTTTCTCTGGTACAGCTCTTCTTTTATGCTCTTGCCAGCACTTCATCACATTTTCTCCTTCTGCTAGGTTCATACCACTTCTGTCCTTGATTGTGCCCATGTTTGCATGAAATATTCCCTGGGAGTCTCAGTTTCTTGGCCAGATTTCTAGTCTTTCCTCCTCTATTGTTCCCTCTATTTTTTATTGGCAGTAAATACACACGATATTATATCCCCATCCAGTGTTTAAGTTTAGATATGCTTCAAGTGTTTTTTAATCTACTCCAGAAGAAATTAATGTGGCAGCTATCACCATCCATTTTTTCTGTATTGTGACAGGTTTTGAGCTTCCTCCATCCCCTCCAGGTAAAACACATCCTGTAAATTATCGTCATTCCTTGGTGCTGTGCTATTACCAGCTTGAAGTGTCCCTTTGTCTCATTTAGTCAAACACTCCCTGCCGTTTACCACTATCCAGTGTTCCAGTACTGTGGCATGCCTCGTGTACCTCTTTATCCTCTACAAATAAAATATGGTAGGTAGCTTATCACAATTCCTGTTTCGGCTCTGTGATGAGTTTAAAGTCCTTCTTTAGTCCTTTCTAGATAAAACGCATTCAGAAGTTTGCCATGGTCCCATGATTTAGTCTGTGCCATGCTTTCAGTTTCTCTTCATTCAACATGTATAAAACACACCCCATAGTTTATCACCATCCAGTGTTTCAATGCTGTTTCCTGCTCAACTGCTTCTTCATTCTCTGCAGAAAATACATAAGCAATAATTTATCACAATCCAGTGTGTTAATTCTGGTATATGCTTCAAAAGATCCTTTGTCCACTCAAGGTTGAGCACACTCTTAGTTTATCACCATCCATTGATTCAGGGCTACCACATACTTTCATTGATTTTTCAGCTACCGCAGCTCATCATACACAATGATTTACCATGATCCAGTTTCAGTGTTGTGACACGCTCCTTGTGCTTCTTTCTATATACAAGGTCAAACACAGACCATCTGAAGTGTGAACATACAGTGTTTCAGTCATGAAACCCACTCAAGTGGTTCTTCACTTCCTCCACAACAAATACACCATATAGCTTATCGACATTCATTGTTTCAATGTTGTAGCACATATTAACGGCTGCTTCACTAACTCCAAGTCAAACACATTCAGTATTTTACCACTGTCTTGTGTTTCAGATCTGTGACATGCTTCAAGAGCTCCTGAAACTACTCAAGATCAAAGGCATTCCGTAGATTTGTTGTTGCTGGCTGTTATTTGTTGTTCAGTCACTCAGCCATCTCCAACTCTTCATAATCCCATGGACTGCAGTATATCACACCATCTTGTCCTTCGCCATCTCCCGGAGCTTGTTCAAACTCAAATCCACTGCGTCGGTGATGCCATCCAAGTATCTGGTCCTCCATCGTCCCCTTCTTCTGCTCCAATTTTTTGCAGCATCAGAGTCTTTGCCAATGAGTTGGCTCTTCACATCAGATAGCCATAATATTGGAGCTTCGGCCTCACATCAGCCCCTCCAGTGAATTTTCAGGATTGATTTCCTTTAGAGTTGACTGGATTGATTTCCTTGCAGCCCAAGGGACTCACAAGAGTCTTCTCCAAGACTGTGGTTCAAAACTATCAGTTCCTTAATGTTCAGCCTCCTTTATGGTCTAACTTACATTGTCACATGACTGCTTAAAAAACACAAATATAGCTCTGACTATATGGAGCCTTCTTGGCAAAGGAATGTCTCTGCTCTTTAACATGCAGTCTAGGGTTGTCACTGCTTTTCTTCCAAGAAAAAAGTGTCATTTAATTTCATAGCTGCAGTCATCATCTGCTGTCATTTTGGAGTCCAAGAAAACAGAAGTCTGTCACTGTTACCACTGTTTTCCCATCTATTTGCCATGAAATAATAGGATCAGATGCCATGATCTTAGTTTTCTGAATATTGCGTCTTAAGCCAGCTTTTTCACTCTCCTCTTTCACCTGCATCAAGAGGCTCTTTAGTTATTCTTTGCTTTATGCTATATCGGTGGTGTCATCTGCATATCTGAAGTTATTGATATTTCTATTTTTCTCTTAATTTCAGCTTGTGTTTTGTCCTGCCCAGCATTTTCTAAGATGTGCTCTGCATAGAAGTTAAATCAACAGGGTGACAAATGTAGTAGCTTTTTGTTTTTTGTTTTTTGTTTGTTTGTTTGTTTGTTTTTACCCCGATTTCAAGCCATCTGTTCGTCTTTATCTGGTTCTCACGGGTTGTTTCTTGACTGGATACAGGCTCTTCGGAGGCATGTAGGTAGTCTGGTATTTCCATGTCTTTAAGAATTTTCTGCAGTTTGTTGTGATCCACAGAGTGGATTTTTATCATAGTCAATAAAGCAGAAATAGTTTTTGTTTTTTTTTTTAAATAATATTCTTGCTTTTTCCATGATCCAATGAATGTTGCCAATTTGACCTCTGGTTTCTCTCTTTTCTAAATCCAGTTTGAACATTTGCAACTTCCAAGTTAATGCACTGTTAAAGTCTTGCCAGGAGAATTGTGAGAATGCCTTTGTTCGATTCACTTCAGTTGCTCAGTTGTGTATGACTGTTTGTGAGCCCACGGACTACAGCAAATCAGGCCTTCCTGTCCATCACCAGCTCCCACAGTTTACTGAAATTCATGTCCTTTGAGTCGGTGATACAATCTAACTGTCTCATCCTCTGTCCTCCCCTTCTCCTCCTGCTTTCAATCTTCCCAACCATCAGGGTCTTTTCAAATGAGTCAGCTATTTAATCATTTGGCCAAAGTATTGGAGTTTCAGCTTTAACATCAGTCCTTCTAATGAATATTCATGATTGATCTCCTTTAGGATGGACTGGTTGGATCTCCTTGCAGTCCAAGGGATTCTCAAGAATCTCCTCCAACAACACAGTTCAAAAGCATCAATTCTTTGGTGCTCAGCTTTCTTTATAATTTAACTATCACATCCATACACACCTACTGGAAAAATCATAGTCTTAACTAGGTGGAGCTTTGTTGGCACATTCACATCTCTGCTTTTTAATATGCTGTCTCAGTTCAATTCAGTTCAGTCATGTCCAACTCTTTGCGACTGCATGAATCACCACAAGCCAAGCCTCCCTATCCATCACCAACTCCCTTAATTCCCTCAGACTCACGTCCATCGAGTCAGTGATGTCATCCAGCCATCTCAGTTGTTCATAAATTGTCTTCTAAGGAGTTAGTGTGTAAAATAATGGCAGTTGTGTGCACATGGAACATTATGTGGCATTGCCCTTCCTTGGATTTCAAATGAAAAACTGACCTTTTCCAACCCTGCAGCCACTGCTGAGTTTTCCAAGTTTTCTGGCATACTGAGTGCAGCACTTCAACAATATCGTCTTTTAAAATTTGAAATAGCTCAGCTGGTGTTCCATCACCTCTATTATCTTTGTTGGTAGCGATGCTTTCTAAGAGCCACTTGATTTCACACTCCAAGATGTCTAGCTGTAGGTGAGTGATCACCCCATCATGGTTATCTAGGTCATTGGGAACTTTTTGGATAGTTATTCTATGTAATCATACCACCACTCCTTAATATCGTCCACTTCTTTTAGGTTCATGCATTTTCTGTCCTTTATTGTGCCCATAGGTGCATGAAATACTCCTTTGATACCTCTTATTTTCCTAAAGAGATCTCTAGTCTTTCCCAGTCTCTCATTCCCACTCAGTAGTTTAGCAACATTTATTGTTTCATGGATGTGACATGCTTCCAGTGCTTCTTATTCCACTTGAATTCCTACACTCCCAGTAGTGCATCAGAATCCCTTGTTTCACCACAGGGACCTGCTTTACCTGCTTCTTCTCAACCTCAAATCAAACACTTTCAGTACTTTATCACCTTAGAGCATTCAGTGCATTAACATGAGACACTTTACAGTGTTTCCTTGTTGCCTGGGACTAATCACCCAGTGGTATAAGTGCCATACTCTATTTTAGTGCTGTCACACAGGTCAAGTGCTTCATTTTCTGAAGATAAAACACACTCATTATCCAGTGTCTTAGTGCAGAGACATACTTAAGGAGCTTCTTCATCCACCGAGTCAAACACTCCCAGGAGTTTTTGCCATCCAGTGTTCAAGGTCTGTGACATGCTTCAAGTGCTCCTTTGTGTACACTGAGTCAAAGACACCCAGTAGTTTGTCATTATCCTATGTTTCAGTTATGCAACATACTTCTGGGTTTCTTCATTCCCTCAGGTCATCACACCAAGTAGTTTCTCACTATCCAGTGTTTCAGGGTTACAGCATGCTTCCAGAGCTTCTTTTCCTCTCTGGGTCAAACATACCAAGTAGCTTGTCCCCGTCCACGTTTGAGTTCTGTGAAATGGATCATGTGCTTCTTGCCCACCCTAAATCAAGCACAACAGTTTGTCACCATCCAGTGTTTCATGTTGGTGACAAGGTTCAGATACTTCCCCATGCACCCTGGGTCATACACACCCTGTTGTTTATCACCTGTTTCAGTTTTTTGACATGCTTCAAGTGCTTCTCGCCTATCCTGGATCAAACACACCAGTAGTTTAGCAACACCCAATGTTTCAGTACTGTAATATATTTCAAGAATTTTGCCACACACCACCGTTCAGAAGTACCCAATGGTTTATCAGCATTCCATGCCTCAGTTTGAGGACTTGCCTCAAGTGCTTCTTCACAACCCTAGACAAAACATACCCAGTAGATTATCACCATCCGTTGTTTCAGTCCTGCAGCAGGCTTCATGTGCTTCTTCATCCTCTCTAGGTGAAGCACATGCAGTAGCTTATGACCATTTAGTGTTTCCATTTTATGGCAGATTCCAGGACTTTTCCATCCTCACCAGGCCAAACACACTCAAACATTTACACCATCCAATGCTTTACTCTGTGGCATTCCTCAAGTCTTCCTCATTATCCCAAGTCAAACACATCCATAACATTCACCACTTACTGTTCCAGTGCCAAGATCCATTTCAATGGTGTGTTTGTTCTCCCCATTTAAATACACGATACAGTGTTGAAGTTCAGTGACATGCCTCCAGTGCTTCTCCATCCATCCAATGTCAAGCCCAGCTGGTAGTTATTGACCATTCAATGTTTCATTGTGTGACATGCTTCAGTCAAATGTGTCCAAGATTATTAAAAAAAGAAAAAAAAAGAAAAAGAAAGAAAAAATCACTCTTTAAGGGGTGATCAGTTCAGTTCAGTCGCTCATTCATGTCCAACTCTTTGTTATCCCATCAACCGCAGCAAGCCAGGCCTCCCTGTCCATCATCAACTCCCATGGGTAACCCAAACCCATGTCCATTGAGTCAGTGGTACCATCCATCCACCTCATCCTCTGATGTTCCCTTCTCCTTCTGCCCTCAATCGTTTCCAGCAACAAGATGCTTTCAAATGAGCCGGCTCTTCACATCAGGTGGCCAGATTATTGAAGTTTCAGCTTCAACATCAGTCCTTCCAATGAACACTAAGGACTGATTTCCTTTAGGATGGACTGGTTGGATCTCCTAGCAGTCCAAGGAACTCTCAAGAGTCTTCGTAAACACCCAGTTCAAAAGCATCAATTCTTCAGCGCTCAGCCTTCTTTATATTCCAAAACTTATATCCATACATGACTACTGGAAAAACCATAGCCTTGACTAGATGGATCTTTCTTGACAAAGTAAAGCCTCTGTTTTTTAATATGAATATAATACTCAATAATAATCAATTATCAACAATAATCAATAATAAATATAATCTAGGTTGGTCATAAGTTTCCTTCCAAGGACTAAGCGTCTTTCAATTTCATGGCTGCAGTCACCATCTGCAGCGATTTTGGAGCCCAGAAATGTAAAGTCATCTTCTGTTTCCCCCACCTATTTGCATGAAGTGGTGACATCAGATGCCATGATCTTAGTTTTTGAATGTTGAGCATTAAGCCAACTTATTCACTCTCTCGTTTCACTTTTATCAAGAGGCTCTTTAGTTCTTCACTTTCTGCCATAAGGCTGGTGCCATCTGCATATTTCAGATTATTGACATTTCTCCGTCAATCTTGTTTCCACCTTGAGATTCCTCCAGCCCAGTGTTTCTCGTTATGTAGCCTGTGTAGAAGTTAAATAGGCAAGGTGGCAATTATACAGCCTTGAGGTACTCCTTTTCCTTTTTGGAATCAGTCTGTTGTTCTGTTTCCAGTTCTAATTGTTGCTTCCTGACCTGCATACAAGTTTATCAAGAGGCAAGTCAGGTTGTCTGGTATTCCCATCTCTTTCAGAATTTCCCAAAGTTTATTGTAATCCACATAGTCAAAGTCTCAATAAAACAGAAGTAGATCTTCTTTTGGAACTCTCCTGGTTTTTCAATGATCCAGCAGATGGTGGCAGTTTGATCTTGCTTCCTCTGCCTTTTGGAAAACCAGCTCGAATATCTGGAAGTTCCCGGTTGATGTATTGCTGAAGCATGGCTTGGATAATTTTGATCATTAATTTAGTAGCATATGAGATGAGTGCAACTGTGTAGTAGTTGGAGAATTCTTTGGCATTGCCTTTCTTTGGGATCGGAGTGAAAACTGCCCTTTTCCAGTCCTGTGGCCAGGGCTGAATTTTCCACATTTGGTGCCATGTTGAGTGCAGCCCTTTCATAGCATTGTCTTTCGGGATTTGAATTAGCTCAACTGGAATTCAATCACCTCCACTAGCTTTCTTTGTAGTGATGCTTCCTTCCTAAGACCCACTTGAGTTTACATTTCAGGATGTCTGGCTCTAGGTGAATGATCACATCATAGTGATTATCTGGGTCATGGATATCTTTTATGTACAGTTCTTCTGTGTATTTTTGCTCCCTCTTCTTAATATCTTCTGCTTCAGTTAAGCCCATACAACTTCTGTCCTTTACTGAGCCCATCTTTGCAAGAAATGTTTGCTTGGTATCTCTAAGTTTTTGAGGAAATCTCTAGCCTTTCCAATTCTATTGTTTCCTCCATTTCTTTAGTTCAATGGGTGTGGCACAATTCAAATGATCTCTTCCCACTCTCGTCAATCATAGTCAATAACTTGTACCAACCATTGTCCAGTGCTGTGACATATGACCAATTTCAATTCTTCCTTAATGAAGTCAGTAAAAAAAATTTAAAAAAAATTAAAAAAAAAAAATCCCTGAGTATCAATACACAGTGTTCCATGGCTGCCACTGGATTCGAGTACTTCCTCACCCACTTCAGGTTAACATAGTCATTTATCATCATCCATTGTTTCAGTACACTGACAGTCTTCAAATGCTTCTACATTAATCCTGGTGTAAAATTTTCAGTAGTTATAAACAGCCAGTGTTTTAGTTTGGAGCATGACCCAATGGCTTCTTCATGCTCACCCATAAACCAAACTCCGTAGTTTGTCGCCACCTAGTGTATATATGAAGCGACATGCTTAAAGAGCCTCATCATCCACCCTAGATCTAGACAGTCAGTCTTTTGTCTCCATATCAGCGTTTCAGTGCTACGACATGATTTGAAATTTTGTCTGAGCACACTGAGGCATACACAGCCAGCAGTGCACCATGTTCCAGTGATTCAGGACTTTGATAAGATTAAATATGATCTTGGTCCCACTAACGTCAATACACTCACCATTTATAACCATCTTATTTCACTGCTGTGAGATAATTTCAACTGATCCTTCATCCATTCCTGTATCCAACAAACTCAGTAGTTTTTTCCCCATCTAGTGCTAGTGTTCAGTACTATGAAATGATTCTGAAGCCTCTGTTTCCATTCCAGCTTAAACATAGTCAGTATTCTCAATCAGTGCTTCTGTGATGTCACATGCTTCAAGTGCTTTCTTCATTCACTCCATATCAAGTACATGCAGTCGTTTAAAAACATGCAATGTTTCAGTTGTATGACTTGCTTCAAATGTTTCTCGAATCCACTTGAGCTGAAACATATCCAGTAGCTTATGACCGTTGGTGTTTCCGTGCTGTGACATGTTTCAAGTGCTTCTTCTACGCCGTGTTGAACGCATGCAATAGTTTACCACGATCAGTTTTTTCAGTTCTGTTACATTCTTCAACTCTTGTTTCATATACTCTGGTTCAAATACACCTAGAAGTTGTTCACCACCAACTGTTGAGTTCTGCGATATGTTTCAATTGTTTCTGTAGATACCAGTTCATACACACTCGTACATTTATCACCATCCTGTGTTTTAGGGCTGTCATATGGTTAAATGAGTCCCCTTCTTACCCCAGGTCAAATACACCCAGTATTCATCAACATCCAGTCTTTCATCTATGTGATACAATTCAAGTGCTTTATCATCCATTCTCGGAAGACACTGGAATTTATCGAATTCCAGTGCTTCAGTGCTGTGAATTTTTAAAGTGTTTCTGCATCCAAATAGCTCAGGCAAGATTAAGATATTATAACTATCACTGGTTCAGTTTTATGACATGGCTTAAGCGCATCTCCATCTACAGTAGGTGGAACGCACTCAGTAATTACCACCATCCTGCAAATCATAGGTAAACCATTCTTGGAATGCTTCTTTGTTTACTGTGACTCAAACGCACCAAGTAGTTTTTCACCATTCCGTGTTTCAGTGCTGTGACAACTTCCACTGCTTCCTTTGGGTACTACAGGTCATCACACCAACTGTCTTGTAACTACTAGCTTGTGCTCTAGAGAACATATCTCTCTTCTACTGAGACTGAGATGTAGAGCATGCATCTCACCACTATTAAGACCCCATTCTAAGCACACATGCCACTTCTGCAGTGGCTAAACTCTGGAGGAAATGTGACAACACTATTGATCCTGTATTCTAGAACACACATCTTACCATTGCTGCACCAGTGTTCTACAGCAGGCTTAGCACAGCTACTGAGCTTGCATTCTGAAAGTAGCATCCTACCTCTACTGAGTCAACATTATATGGCATACATGATCCAAATTCTGAGTTTGTACTATGGGATACACATTATGCCACTACTGAGCAAGCTCTAGTGTACACATGACCACGTACTGATCCCCACATCAAAGGGTAATGCTGAAAATTATTCAAAGTACTGCACTATTGTGCTCATTTCACATACTAAGCAAGATAATGCTCAAAATTCTTTGTGCTAGGCTTCAAAGTATTTGAACCAAGAACTTCCAAATATATACGATGGATTTAGAAAAGACAGAGGAATGAGGGCTTATACTGCCCACATTCATTGCCTACTGGAGAAAGTAGGAAGTCAAGAGATACCTGGGATAACAGGCAAGTTGGACCTTGGAGTACCTATGAAGTATGCAAAGGCTAACAGAATTCCCTAAGAGAACTCACCATTTATAGAAAACACCCTCTTCCAACAACACAAGAGATGACTCTTGAGTTGGTCAATGCTGAAATCAGACTGATTATGTTCTTTGCAGCCGAAGATGAAGAAGCTCTATGCAGTCAGAAAAAAAAAAAAAAACAAGACTGAGCAATGACATGGCTCAGATCAGGAATGCCTTAAAGAAAATTTCAGACTTAAATTGAAGAAAGTATGGAAAACCACTAGACCCTTTGGGTTGACCAAAATCAATCCCTTATGATTACATGGTGGATGTGACAAATAGATTTGAGGGATTAGATCTTATAGACAGACTGCTTGGAGAACTATGGATGAAGGGTCATGACATTCTGCATGAGACAATGAACAAAACCATACCCAAGAAAAATAAATGCAAAAGGGCCAAAGGTTTGTGTGAGGAGGCCTTTCAAATAACTTAGAAAAGAAGAGAAGCAAAAGGCATAGGAGAAAAAGAAACATAATCCATTTGAATGCAATTTCTTAAGAGCAAGGAGAGAGAAGAAAGGCTTCCTCAGGGATCCATGCAAAGAAATAGAGAAAAACAATAGGATGGCAAAGAACAGAGATCACCTCAAGAATGTTACACATACCAAGGGAACATTTCATGCAAAGTTGGGCACAATAAAGGAGAGAAAATATATGGACCTAACAGAAGCAGCTATATTAAGAAGTGGTGAGGCAAGAATACACAGAAGAGCTGAACTTAAAAAAGAGGAAGAAGAAGAAGAAGAAAGAAGAAGAAGAAGAAGAAGAAGAAAGAAGAAGAAGAAGAAGAAAGAAGAAGAAGAAGAAGAAGAAGAAGAAGAAGAAGATCTTAATGACCCAGATAACTGTGATGGTGTCTTTACTCACCCAGAACCAGACATCCTGGAATGTGAAATCAAATAGCCCTTAGTACATAACTATGAACAAAGTTACTAGAGGTAATGTGTTTCCAGTTGTGGAATTTCAAGTCCTACCAGATTATGCCATTAAAATCCTGCACTCAATATGCCAGCAAATTTGAAAAGCTCGGTATTGGCCACCGAGCTTGGAAAGGTTAGTTTAAACTCCAATCCTAAAGAAATGCTATGCCAAAGATTGTTTAAACTAACACACAATTGTGCACATCTCACATGTAAGTGAAGTCATGTTCAAAGTTCTTCAAGCTAGGCTTCAGCAGTACATGAACGAGAACTTCCAGATGTTAAAGCTGGATTTAGAAAAGTCAGAGAAACCAGAGATCAAATTGCCAGCATCCACTGGATCAGAGAAAAACAAGGAAGTTCAAGAAAAACATCTACATCTGATTTGGACTATGCCAAAGGTCTTGACTGTGTGGATGACAACAAGCTATGGAAAATTCCCGAAAAGATGCAAATATCAGATCTCTTTAGCTGCCTCCTGAGAAATCTGTAGGCATGTCAAGAAGCAACACTTAGAACTGGACATAGAACAATGCGCTAGTTTCAAATTGGGAAAGGAGTACATCAAGGCTGTATATTGTGTGCTTATTTAACTTATATTCAGCACATCATGTGAAATGCCAGGCTGGATGAAGCCCAAACTAGAATCAAGATTGCCTGGAGAAATATCAATAACCGCAGATTTGCAGTTGACACCACATACATGACAGAAAGTGAAGAATAACTAAAGACCGTATTGATGGAAAAGAAAGAAGAGAGTGAAAAACCTTACTTAAAATTTGATTTTGGAAAAAATGAAGATCATGGCATCTGGCCCCGTCATTTCCATCAAATAGGGAAATCATGGGGAAAAATGGAAACAGTGATAGACTTTATTTTCTGGGCTCCAAAATCACTGCAGACGGTGACTCAGCCGTGGAATTAAAAGGTCAGTCCTATGAAGAAAAGCTGTAACCATCTAAAGAGCATATTCAAAAGCAGAGGCATTATTTGCAATTAATGGTCTATAGATCATACCTATATAGTTTCCATTACTCATGTGTGATGAGAGAGTTGGACTAATACAGGAAGTTGCACATGGAATAATTGATGATTTTGAACTGTGGTGTTGGAGAAGACTCTTGCGAGTGCCTTGGACTGCAAAGGAGATCAAAGCAGTCAACCCTGATGGAAATCAGCCCTGAATATGTCATTGGAGTACTTTTTGCTGAAGCTGAAACTCTGAATACTTTCACCACCCGATGCAAAGAACTAACTATAGGAAAAGACCCTGATGCTGGGGAAAGCTTGAGTGCAGAAGGAGAGAGGGCCTAGCAGACGATGAGATGGTCGGATGGTACAACTAAATTTGATGCACATGACTTTAGCAAACTCTGGGAGTTAGTGATGGACAGTGAGGCGTGGTGGCTGCATAATAAGGAACATGACATTCCTTATTATGTTGCAGAGTTACTATGCCTGGCAACGCAAAACAGCAGAATAATACATTTCAGTAAGAAGTGAAGACAAACTTTCAGGAAGATGCTCAGAGCAAGAGAAAATATCAATCCACTTCTCATACAGCCATTTTTACTGTTATGAAACAAGTTTTTCCATATTTAAATATGGCTTTCCCTGAAGTATGTGAATTCTAACTCGTTTTTTCACCTCGGAGAGGTGTGTTGATGAAGTCATGATGCACAGAGACATGAGTTCTCGCAGATTCCCTTAATAAAATCATGATGTACTTAAGGAGCTGGGGTATTTTTCCATGGGAATAAATATTTTGATGAGGAACTATTTAATACTTAGAAAATGTTATTACTATAATCAAATTTGTTTGGAATATTTGTAAACTTTCCTTTGTATCAGAAGATACTGCAGCCCTAACAATAAGGCAGGGTTTTCCAACCAAAACCCTGAAACAGAACAGCTCACCACCCTCTAAAAGCACATTAGAAAAGGTTAATTTGCTATTCAAATCAGTGAGCATTATACCTAAATTAAAGAATGGCTAAAAAGCTTGAAGAACATCACTAGAACCTACTAAAAGAAATCAATATGGGATTAATGGTATGAAAGGTAGAGTAGATGAAACTTGAATTATATTAATGGAAAATCTATTAAAAGTTTTCTAGTGTGTGGGCAGAATGAGAAGTTCCTCAGAAACTAAAACAAACAAAACAAATCTACACATTCTTTTAGAAAATCCAAATGGCTTCACAATGAAATATAAAGGTGCAGAAGAGTTAGTTAACAGCTTAAGTAGATATATGCATCCTCGAATTATTGAGCAACATGATGTTTCAAAGGCTTTTAGGCATTCACACCACAAATTTGAACTCTGATGGTTGGGATACCCTTACCTCTCATCCTGGGAACTATTGCCTAGAATACTTTTATTCTGTGATAAATTTCTTCTAATGGTATCATTCTATCACGTTTTGAAAAATAATATTTTTCACTTTCAACATTCAAAGTATATTTGCTTGTTGCCTACATATATGTAACTACATTTCTATGTTAAACTCACTTTTTTTTTAAAGGTCTTATTATTTTATTATTTTTAAAATTGCACTTATTTTGGTGGGCCAGGTAGTCATGGATGTTCAAGGCTTTCTCTAGCTGAGGCAAGTAGTATGGTGCACTTCACTACGCTGCCATAGCCTTCCATTGTGATGTTTCTTTTGTTGGAGAACACTGGCTCAGTTTTGGCACATGGCTCCTGAGTTGTGGCCCATGAGCTTAGTTACACTTCAGCATGTGGGATCTTCCCAGACAAGGATCGTTGGGAAGCTGACTATTAATTGATGGATCACTAGGTAGTTCTGAACAAACGCAGACTATATAGGCTGGAAGTTTGATACAGTACATATGAAAGCCAAGAAGTACTTCTTAAGTAGATACTGTGTTGCTTTGGGGTATTCTCCTGGTGGCTCAGTGGTAAAGAGTCCACTTCCCAATGTAGATGACCCAGGGTTGAGAAATCCCTGAGTTGGGAAGACAGATCTTCCAGAAGAGAGAATGAAAACCAGCCTCAGTATTCTTGCCTGGGAAATTCCATGGCAGAGGAGCCTGGTGTCTGTGGTCCATGGAGATGAAAAAGAGATGGAAATGACTTAGCAACTAATCACGACCACCACCATGTTGTTTTGGCAGGTAAAGTAGATAGCTTGTTTAAATGACCTTTGCCTGGAATGTCTGAAAAGTAGTCAGTGCTTTTGATTATTAAAATTATGCATAAGTAAAAGGCATTTTTATTTTATTGTGTGTAAAAATCCTTTACAATATTGACTGTAAATTTTTATACTGTATTGCCAGATAATTTAGCCAGTCATTATATACATTTATTTAGTTCTCTTTTGAAGCCATGTCTTACAACAGCAAGTGATTTCAATTATGTTCTTGCTTTGGTATCCGTCTTGAATTAGGTTTTATTTATTAATTTATTTATTTTTTGAAAGCCAGCATTTCAGTAGGTTTCAATCATTTATTTAATCATTTAATATTTTCTACTAGAACAACTAGCCTCTAAAAGGGAAATGACACTCCATTTCTCCTCTGATCTTATAGGGAAAAGAGAGTAGTAAAGTTCATTGCTTTATGTATTTTTATTTTCAGGGTTAAAATGCTCTTTCTAAGGAACACTTCCAAATTTCAAGGTTTTCAAGGATTTTGTAAAAATATATTTTGGTTTCTGGTCTGCTTATTCTCACAGTCATGTCTGGTTCTTTGTGAGCCTCTGGAATATAGCCCATCAAGCCCTCTGTCCATGGGGGTTCTTTAGGCAAGAATACTGGAGTGGGTTGTTAGGCCACTCTTCCAGAGCAGATGGATTGTTTACTATCTAAACCACCAGGGAAGCCTAAAGAATACTGGAGTGAGTGGCCTACTGCTTCTCCAGAGCATCCTCCCAAACCAGAAATCAAACTGGGGTCTCCTGCATGCATCAGATTCTTAAGCAGGTTACCTATTAGGGAAGCCCTGGTTTCTGCTAAAAAGTGCCAATTGTCATTCCTTATTATGTGGACTCACTGATCATATGTCATGATTAAATAGGAGACAACTTTCAGTACGATGTTTCATACTTGACATGAAAAACAAAATTTTTCTTTGAAGAAAATCATGCCATGATGAAAAATACCCAATAAATTGTATATACTAAAATTAGGAAAAAATAAAAAAAAAAAACTCAAGACCATAGCCTGGGAAATGGTCTTCCATACAGTTTAAAGAGGAGTGTTCTGAAGCTGTAGGGGCAGAGCCAGTA
>NW_017217396.1:0-33369 GCF_001704415.2 Capra hircus | reverse complement strand
CTTGCCTGGAAAATCCCATGGACGGAGGAGCCTGGTGGGCTGCGGTCCCTGGGGTCGCTGAGTCCGACATGACTGAGCGTCTTCACGTTCCCTTTTCACTTTCATGCACTGGAGAAGGAAATGGCAACCCACTCCAGTGTTCTTGCCTGGAGAATCCCAGGGATGGCGGAGCCTGGTTGGCTCCCGTCTATGAGGTCGCACAGAGTCGGACATGACTGAAGTGACTTAGCAGCAGCAGCAGCAGTATCTGACTTCAACAAGCAACCAGAAGCGCTTAACTATTACATTGTGATGCCCCTATGGTACATACTGTTAGGGAGTGAAAAATGCTTGAAGATTTTCTCTTGATTTTTGGTTCTTAAGAATTTAACTAAGTTTGGATAAGAGTGGTTTTCTTCAAATTTAACCCATTTGAGTTTTGCTGAGATTCTTGAATTTATAAATTTATATCCTCCAGTGTTTGAAGATAATTTAAACAATTTAACTTTTCAAATATTTTTCTGCCTCACTTTCTCTCATTTTTCTTTCTGGGATTTGAGTTACCCACACATATGAGACCTTCTGCATTCCCCTCCAGATCCATGGAATTCTGTTCATTATTTTTCTATTTTTTCTCTTATTGGATAATTTTCATTGCTCTATTTTCAAGTCCACTGGCCCTTTTCTCTTTCAACTCCTTTCTGTCACTTTATCTACTAGGGGATTTTTTTTTTAATTTAATATATTGATTTTACAGTTTTATAATATCTGTTTGGTTCTTTCCATATTTTCTTCTTCTCTTTCATTTCTTCTTCTTCTCCTGTCATTTATCTATGTCGAGTAAATTCCTTTACCTTATTGCCCTTAGTTAGTCCCCTTTGAGTTCTTATTTTATATTTAATAAAATATAAAATATGTGTGTGGGGCCATTACAGGGTGAACTCTATTAGCCATCTTTTCCTTTGAGAACATTTTCATGCCTTTTGTTTGCTATATTCCTTTACAGACTATTGAAATATTTGTTTAACCAGGCAATTCACTTTATTAGACTCAAGTTGCAGACTCTCTCTTGCCTACTCTGGATGGTAGCTCAAATGTCAGTTCAATATAATCTCACTTCACTCTTTAAATTCATGGTTCATATGTTATCCTGAGATCTGGGTAGAGTTTTCATATGCATTTTGGAGTTAGCTTTTCTTTGGCTCTCTCCATTCCAGGAAATCTTACCCCAAGAATGTCTGGAAAACTTGGTTACCTTGACTCCTACCCCTGATACTGTAAACCAGAATCCAGGTAGTCTGTGGACTGGGCAGAGTCACTGAAATCACAAACTCACCCCATGCTGTTTGCTTTCTCTCTGTGTCATCTCCCCTGTAAAATCTGCTTTTTTTTGTCCACTCTCCTGAGCCCTTTATATATGACTCTAGGTACAGTCTGTGTTTGTGTGCCTGTTCTGATAAATTTTAACTTTTTATAATAGATTTGTGTATGGTTTTTCATAGCAAATGATAACATAAATTTTATTTATATATTTTATTCAGTCATGACATACCTAGCTTTCTCTTAATTTTTATCATATTTTATAGGCTACTTAGTTTGCAGGTTTTTTCCAAGTTATTTCAAATCTCAAAAAATATTCTAATATATTCAGTTTAAAACTCCACATTTAATAGGCTTGCACAGTTCAAACCTGTTTTTCAAGGGTCAACTGTATTTGTAAGGTAAAGTTGAGAAAATTTGCTGAGCAGTTTGATTCTTGATGTGAAAGAAAAAAAAGAACCTAATCAATAATTAATTTGAGAAAATACACATTTAGATTTGTTATTAAATGTTATAGAAGAATCCAAGAAGCCCATTGGGATTCAGGTTTGACTTTGGATATATCAATTTTGCACTGCCCAAGGAGCATTTAGGGGCTTCCTAGGTAGTGCTAGTGGTAAAGACCCTGACTGCCAGTGCAGCAAACACAAGAGACATAGGTTAGATCCCCGGTTGGAAAGATCCCCTAAAAGAGGGCATGGCAACACACTCCAGTATTCTTGCCTGGAGGGCTACAGCCCATGTTGTCACAAAGAAAGAAAGTGAAAGTGAAGTCGCTCAGTGGTGTCCGACTCTTTGTGACCCCGTGGACTGTCCTCCCTCCATTGGATTCTCCAGGCAAGAATACTGGAGTAGGTTGCCAATTCCTTCTCCAGGGGATCTTCCCAACCCAGGGATCGAACCCACATCTCCTGCATTGCAGGCAGACATTTTAATCTCTGAGCCATCAGGGAAACACAACTGTTCGACTAAGAACCATGTGGTATTTAAGTGATCATTCAGTTGTGTAATTTAGCCAAGATGATCGAATTAAAGATATAAATTTGGAGTAATTGATGTAAAGATAGTATTTAATACCATGGTGTCAGATGATATCACTTAGCAAGGAAAGTGTATAGTTAAATGCCTGTGGACAAACACCAGCCGTGGCCACATTTAGGGTTGGGTAAGAACAATTTATATACTAGAGGACTGATACAGAAATGCCAGTGGGGTAGGTGGGTACAGAAGATTATGTTAGCACAGAAGCCGAGTGAACAAAACACTTAAAAAGAAGAGAAGATTGAGTCAAAGTTTGTAATATTTGTCTAACGTGTGGGCTTAGAATTAATTACTGAATAGTACTATATTATCAGGGGACTTTGATAAGAAGTCATATTTTAGAAGCAAATTCGATCTGAGAAACATGATACAAAATGAAGACATCTCCCTTTTGTATACTTTCCTTTAATCAGCTTCTCTGTTCTCTGTGTTTTTCCCACTTTCACATACGTGTGACTCTTTGGCTACTTTCTTAACTTGAAGGCCTCAGCATGCATTTTGAAGCTTTTACAAAGTACAGGTTAAATAAAATGTTATGTTCTCCATGAAACTTACCGCGATCTTTCCCATTCAATGAACTTTTCCCTTTTTTAAGTGCCGATGGCACATCAAAAATCCCATTCTGAGACTATCACTTTGTACTTTGCATTATCTGTCCTTGCAGAGGACCAAGGCTGTATCTCTTTCTAATTCCAGCCCCCACTAGCACCAGTCATGCCACTGTTTGTTAAATTAGATAAAAATGTCACTCAATGAAAGTATAATCCACAGAGAATCTGAGCTGGATCAGGATTTATGTTAACTCTAAGCTTTTATTTTATGCAGAAAAATTCCTTATTACCCCCAAATTTGTTCAGAAACACTCAGACTGAAGCATAATTCCTTATGGTGACTAATGGAAAATATCCCAAATTAATATTTCAATAAAAGAAAATATTTCTACTTCTTTTTAATTTTTCCTTGGGTTTGTTTCTTCATTCATGTTTTCTATACTCATTAGGAAATAAGAATATAAAAAGTCAAAGAAACAGGCAGCTTAATCAAATGTTCCCAGTTTCTTAGATTGTGGTAGTATAATACACCAAGGTCTGAACAATTTCTATGAATATGGATCAGAATCTGAACTTCTGTGTTCTTTGGAGGCTGGAAGATAGTTGGAGCCTGCTTTCTAAGTCACTCTAATACTGCACAAAGATTAAGAATATTAAGGTTGCAATTTTTAATGCATAGATTTGCTGGAGAATAAATGTAAATAAACACTCTGGAATAAAAAACCTCTATTTTATTTATAGGCAAATACCCTCAACAATTTAAAAAAAACTATATATCCATTTAAATTATACATTATCTATTTACAAATTAATCATGTTGGGTCAAGTTGGTCATGAATAAGAATGAGTAATATTTACATGTGATATTCTTTTTACTTTAAAATTAATTCCATCATAGTTTGTGACAGAATTGGACTAAAGAAATTCAATGTCTCAATTTGTCACTGTAAATTCTGTATTATGATAGCTAGGGTAAAAATATTACTTTTATCCATGTTATTTTTGAGGTCATATAGGTTGGCTCTGTCAAATATGTCTAATAATCTTGAGTCACATTTAATAAGCATAGTCTGTTAACTAATTGTAGAACAGTTAAACTCAAATAGAAACAGTAGATCCAAATTTGAGGTAGAGGACTTTTCTCCACACTTTGTTATCCCTAAACGCCATCAAATCTTGCTCCACAGAGATGGGAATGAGTTACCTGACAAGCGTACAACATAAATTTGTCAGGTTCCTTAACTGGGTAGAGCTAATCTAAAGAAAGACCGCAAGCATCAAGGACCCAGGAGCCATAATGCCTAGATTCAAATTCTAGCTCTGCCACTTACTCACAGTATGACTTTGGGCAAATAAAGACTTTCCTCATCATCAAAAGTGGGATGTGTGTGTGTGTTTAGTCACTCAGTTGTGTCCAACTCTTTGCAACTCCATGAACTATACCAGCCAGGCTACTTTGTTCATGGGATTCTCCAGGCAGGGATAATGGAGTGGGTAGCCATTCCCTTTTCCAGGGGATCTTCCTGACCCAGAGATGGAACCGGAGTCTCCTGCCTTGCAGGCAGATTCTTTACCATCTGAGCTACCACGGAAACTGCTTAAAGGTGGAAGGATAATGCTAATACCTATATTATGCTGTTTTATTGGGCATAAAATAGTAAATATATTTTAAAGTGCTTAGAAGATTACATCTAGGTGGCAGATGGCCTAACTCACTGAACAGGTACATGGAAAAGAAAAGACTGGAAGATGGTAGACAAGGAGGTCTGAGTGCATGAGAGGGCTTGTGCACGAATGGGCAATAGAATGTGAAGATTTCTGTGTCTCATGTTAGTTCCCATGATAAAATGTCTGCATGGAAAAGGCATGAACCACGAAACAGAGAAAATGATTCCACTTACAAGCCAGACTTTATCAGTGTGCATCCCAGAACTGCCCAGAGGCCCAGGAATATTGTGGCCTCAGTGACAGAGAAGGAGGCTGAAGATGTGTACAACAGTGGGGTATCCTACCTACCAAGGCTTCCCAGGTGGCACAGTGGTAAAGAAACTGCCTGCTAATGCAGGAGGCACAAGAGACATGGGATTTTAACTTCCCTGGGTAGGGAAGATCCACTGGAGGAGGAAATGGCAACCCACTCCAGTATTCTTGCCTGGGAAGTTGTGTGAACAGAGGAGCCTGGCTACTCTTCATGGGGTCACAAAGAGCTGGACACGACTGAGTCACTGAGCACACAGACACATCTGCTTACCAAGTCCATTTTATCTGCTATCAACTGCTTGCCCCACTTGCAGCAAAATGTCAGTATCCCAGAGGAACCAAGCATCACACCACTCTAACAGGAACCTTTGCTCAGTGTGTTACCAGATGTAAACCAGATGTAAAGCACTCTCTCCTCATTGCTCTTTTTACAGTATAAATTCCTCCCTATGCATTGTGTGGCTAAAACATCCCCTGAATTTTGAATTTCAATTCCTAGTTCAGTCATAGGAAACACTCTTTCCACGTCATGTGGTAACCTGTATGGGAGGGGAGTTGGAGGAGAATGGATAAATGTATATATTTGGTTGAGTCCCTTCGGTGTTCACCTGAAACTATCACAAAATTATTAATTGGATATACCCCAAAACAAAATAAAAAGTCTAAACAACAAAAAAGGAACACCCTCTAATCAATATTCATCTCTGTTTTAAGGTGTTGAAACCCCATCTCCATGTTATAGCAATTTAATCCATATCTAAACAGTAATTTCAGTAATATACCCCCAATAAAGGTTTGCATATATATATATATATATATATATATATATATATATTTCCATTTTCTCATTCTTTTCCTTTCACTCATCAGAACAATATAATCTGGGTTTTGTGCCAACATTTATCTGAAACAACTTTTTAAAATCAGCTAAAATCTCCATTCTGACTAAAATGAGCATCTTTCAGTTACTATCTTATTTTCAGACTGAAGATTCCAAACTCCTGTATGAACTCCCATGTTGCTAGCCCAAAGGCACCTCAAATTCAGTGTCTTCAAAGCTAAGCCCTCACGATCTTTTTTCAAACTCAGCTATCTTCCATTTTTCTGCCTCTCATTAAATGACCTCACCTTCTATTCTATTGTATCGGTCAGCTATCTAAGACTAAGCTTTAAAGTCTTACACTCCCATCATTTTATGTTGAGCACCAGCCCCTGTTGATTTTAACTCTGTCACTTAATCTGCCCTTTACCCAGAATCTTCATTGCGCTATCTTTTCTAATTAGCTTTAAGCTTTTGACACTGGAACAGACTCCTAACTTAATTTCTTTCATCTCCTCTAGCTTTCTTCCAAGTCATAACCATACTGCAGCAAATATGATTTTATCAAAATATAATACACTAGCACTGCATTCTCTCTGATAAAATTCACTTCAAAATGATACCATGTCTTTTTATTGAAGAACAATAACATTAAAGTGGCTAGGAAGGTCCTGGAAGTTTGCCCCTATTGCTTCTCCTTCTGCATCCATGCTCTTCTCCACCCTGATGACTGCATCTAAGTCACTCTGCCATCCTTCAGTGATTCAGCAGACCAGGCATTGCTTGCCATAGTTTTGCCCAGGTAGTTTTATTCATTAGTTTAGCTCAAAATGTTGCACATTTACCTTTTCCCCATTTAAAAATGTGTGTAGAATGAATGAGTAGGATGAATACCTTAAATTATAGCTTAGTGGGAAGTGTACCCAGTTCAAAAGTTGAGCCAAAATTGTGAAACAGCAATCACAAGGAAGATAAATGGATATTTAAAGAGAAAGGGGGCATGATTGAACACGGAATTGACATACACTAGGAGACAACGGATAATTTAAGGAGTCAGGAACATTGCCCACACAGCACTTTGTACTTTTTATTTAGAACCATATATATATATATATTCATATACATATACATATATATACAGGAAAACTGCTGTACCTCACAATTGCAACCATCTGTAGTGTCCTCTGTCACTGTGGCTACAATATTCCTGGGCTATAATTGTTTATTGTTGTTAAAAAAAATCTGTTAATTACATACTTTCTTATTTTATTGTTCTGTTTCTGAATTTTCCTCGCCAAATACACATTTCATCATTTCAATATGATTATTCAACTATTTAATTATATTTAATAAGTATTAATCATTTGATGGAAAATAAACATGGTATCACTTCAACTTTCTTGTATTCTTTTCTTTATGTGTTGACCAAATTTGTATTTCTCAAACATTAAGGAGGACATTTACCTTTCAATGTATATAATTACTCATATGGTTCTTTATACCAACACTACAAGCCCACATACAGTATGGTAAAATATGTAAGATTTTACAGATAATTATACAGATTCTAATATAGAGAATTATAATATCATACATTTAGTGCAATTGTAGCTTATCTCAAAAACATATATGAGTTGTTACGAATACTGTTAGCATTTTTTTATTTTTGCTGGGAATATTCATGCTTTCTACTCTTGGGGGTGCTACCTACCAGAAAAATTACTTGATTCTCCTATTTTAAAGAAACATGTGTGATTAGAGGAGTATTAGTAAAATACTTTTCTACAATTAATAAAATTTTATCTTTGATGTTTATTTTAAAATTAATCTTAAAGCTGCATTTCTTTACATTTTGATGTTATAATATATATTTGTTCATTCAGATGATTAAGACATTTTAAAATAAGATATGTTAATCAGCATTAAAAATTTAAATATAAACAGAAGTAAATGTATCTGGTAGGTACTATGGAAAAATAGTTGTGTACTAAAGGAAAATGAACTAATCTTTAAGCAGATACTATAGGTTCATTTCAGCCAACAATAGCCATAATTTGTACATGTTTCAGACAGATCTCTTATTCTTCTAGAGAACACAAACTATGGATATTCATTAATTTTTATAATTTTTAATCATTGGGAAAAATTTAATTTTTTTCCAGTTTTTGTTCCAAAGTATGTATGCAAAAATATTTATCACATATATAAGTACACTATATCTTAAATCAAATATTATATAAATGAATATACAAAGATATATTAAAAAAATAAATTTTAAAGCACCTTTGTCTGTCCCCTTAGTTAAGAATGAGATTATCAAACTACTGAAAACCTCCAATGGGCAATTGTTTCAAATATTACATTCTTTTCCCAGTTCCTCCTATCAAGTAAATACTATTCTAAATTGTAAGATTTTCATTCCCCTGAATTAAATGCAAGTCTAAATAAATTTTAATAAACTTTGAGATATATTCTTAAGCTATATGAAAAATGTGAATAATAATGATAAAATGAAGATATGAGTACTCACAACAAAACTTAAAAGATATAATTCTGCTATCAAAATTTTGAAGTGCACATTGTATCCCTCCCAGATTCTTATAATAACAGAATTTTGTGTTTTAATTTATTTATTTTACAGTTTTCCTGTGTAAATATATATATATATGTATCCTAAATAGTATACCTTTTAGTTTTGAATTTTTAACTTACTATAAATTTTTAACTTACTATATACTCATCTGAAACTGTTTTTTCATTATTATGTTGATTAGATTTATCATCATTAATATCTATACTTGTATTTTAGGTATATTAATCATTCATAATATACATTGGATAAACAAAATAAATATATATATATCTAGAGGAGAGTGAAAAAGTTAACTTAAAGCTCAATATTCAGAAAATTAAGATCATGGCATCCAGTCCCAACACTTCATGGCAAATAGATGGGGAAACAGTGTTAATAGTGGCTGACTTTATTTTGGGGGCTCCAAAATCACTGCAGATGGTGACTGCAGCCATGAAATTAAAAGACACATACTCCTTGGAAGGAAAGTTATGACCAACCTAGAGAGCATATTCAAAAGCAGAGACATTACTTTGGCAACAAAGGTCCATCTAGTCAAGGCTATGGTTTTTCCACTAGTCATGTATGGATGTCACAGTTGGACTATGAAGAAAGGTGAGTGCTGAAGAATTGATGCTTTTGAACTGTGGTGTTGGAGAAGACTCTTGAGAGTGCCTTGGACTGCAAGGAGATCCAACCAGTCCATCCTAAAGGAGATCAGTCTTGAGTGTTCATTGGGAGGACTGATGTTGAAGCTGAAACTCCAGTACTTTGGCCACCTGATGCAAAGAGCTGACTCATTTGAAAAGACCCTGGTGCTGGGAAAGATTGAGGGCAGAAGGAGAAGGGGACAACAGAGGATGAGATGGTTAGATGCATCACTGACTCAATGGACATGAGTTGGGTGAACTCCAGTAGCTGGTGATGGACAAGGAGGCCTGGCGTGCTGGAGTCCATGGGGGTTGCAAAGAGTCAGACATGACTGAGCAACTGAACTGAACTGCATAGGCATTTAGTTTTTTCAAGTTTACCTATTATTTTGTTGTTGTTTATTCACCAAGTCATGTCTGACTCTTTGCAACCCCACATGTTGTAGCCCACCCAGTTCCTCCATCCATGAAATTCTCCAGGGAAGAATACTGGAGTGGGTAGCCATTCTTTTCTCCAGGGGATCTTCTCAACCCAGGGATCAAACCTGGGTCTCCTACATTGCAAGTGAATTCTTTACCACCTCAAGGCCCCCAGAGAAGCCTTATTTATTATCATAATATTACTATTTACATTATTTATATCTCCATAGACAAACATGCAATTGTTCTCTAGGGTATGTGCTTGAATGTGGACTCGCTGGATCTCACTGCATAACCTGTTGCTTTGCCATTTACTCATATTTTTTCCCTAACTTACATGCAAAAAAAAATATTTCAAATGTTATAGTCTCCTTATATTGGTTCTGGTGGGGACTGATCTATTACTTATACCTGAAAATGGTTGTTTTCCATTTTTAAATTAACTTTTATTGGAGATAACCTATAGAGAGTAACATTCATGATTATTAAGTGCACAATTTAATGTACAAATGTATATACTTGTATAACCATCACATAGATCTAAGTATGAAGCACTAGTAGAGTTTTAGAAGCTTCCTTTCCTTCTTGCTTTGAATATACTGTCAAAAGATTATCATCATTCTGACTCCTGTCAACGAATGTTAGGATTATCTGTTTTTGACGTTCATTTAAATGGAAAAGTATAGAATACATTTTTTGATGTCCAGCTTCTTTGTTTAACATTTTGTCTATTATGAGCATCATGTTATACTCTACTACACTACCTCATTATTATACTAGAACATGGGATTATGTTTTAGAAATATATCTCAGATTATTTATCCCTTCTATCATTAATGGATAATTGAAATACTTCCAGCTTTTTATCTCCCTCATAGCTCAGCTGGTAAAGAATCTACCTTCTATTCAGGAGATCCCAATTTGATTCCTGGGTCAGGAAGATTTGCTGGAGAAGGGACAGGCTATCCACTCCATTATTCTAGGTCCTCCCTGGTGGTTCAGCTGGTAAAGAATCACCAGCAATGTGAAAGATCCAGGATTGATCCCTGGGTTGAGAAGATCCCCTGGAGAAGGGAACAGCTACCAACTCCAGTATTCTGACCTGGAGAATTCCATGGACTGTATAGTCCACAGTTTTGCAGAGTCAGACACTGAGTGACTTTCATGTCATTTCCAATCAAATTTTTTAAAAAAAGAAAATCAGGTTATTGTAAACATTATCAACCCATATGTTGTACAGACACTAATTTCTCCTGTTGTTCCTCTTTCAGTCACTTAGTCATGTCCGACTCTTTGTGACCCCATGGATTGCAACATGCCAGGCTTCCCTGTGTTTCACTACCTTCCAGAGTTTGTTCAAATTCATGTCTATTGAGTCAGTGATGCCATGCAACCATCTCATCCTGTCATCCCCTTCTCCTTCTGCCCTCAATCATTCCCAGCATCAGGGTCTTTTCCAGTGAGTCAGCTCATCCCATCAGGTGGCGAAAGTATTGGGGCTTCAGCTTCAGCATCTGTCCTTCCAATGAATATTTAGGGTTGATTTCCCTTAGGATTGACTGGTTTGATCTCCTTGTAGTCCAAGAGACTCTCAAGAGTCTTCTCCAGCACCACAGTTTGAAAGTATCAATTCTTCTGTGCTCAGTCTACATTATGGTTCACCACTCTTGGGCATATAGTAAATGATATACTATTTATTGAGCCATTGGTTATGTGAATTCCAGTTTTAGTAGATTCTGCCAAATTGATTTTTTACCACATTGATAGAAATTTGTAATCCTCTAGTTATATATGAAACTTCCAGGTGTTCTGATAATTTTCAATGCCTAGCTTTTAATTATCTTTTTTTGTTGGATCTATAATTTTGTCTCAGTGTGGTTTTATATTTTTCATTTTCTCATTTCTCCATTCTCCATATATTAACATTTCTCCATGTTGCTAAATAATTGGGCTACATTCCAGGTGATTATTGACTATTTGGATATCCTCTATTCTGAAGTGATTGTTCAAAGTTCTGCCTAATTTTTAAATGATTGGGTTATCTATTTTTACTTATTGACTTGTAGGAATTCTTTATATAGTCCTTTCACATTCCTATGTATACACTTTTTCCCTCTTCTTTCTACTAAACAGAAGGTTTTAAAAGATCAATGATGTCCAAATTGTCCATACTTTTTTTTGATGGTTAGACTCTTGTGTTACATTTAAGAAATTAGTTCCCCAATCTGATATACAGAAAATGCTTTTCTATAGTAGGTTCTAGAAGATTTATTCTTTCACCATTTGCATGTAGATCTCGATAAATTTGGAATTAATTTTATGCAAAATGAAAGGAATGGGTCAAAGTTTATTTTTTCCTTATGGAAATTCAATTGACTATCTATTAAAAAAGGCCATTCTTTACCCACTTAAGGCATATTTCCAACAATTTTGTTGTTACTCTGTGTGGAATTTTATTATTTTATTTTATTATAGTATGAATTCATGCTTTCTGGTATACCAGGTCTTGGAATTTTTCAATGTCTTTTATGATGGTTTCTTCTCTTAGATATTACTTTATTCTTGCTGCTGCCAGTTTTCTGTGGGCATAAACAACCTTCAGTTCAGTTCAATCGCTCACTCGTGTCTGACTCTTTGCGACCCCATGAATCGCAGCACACCAGGCCTCCCTGTCCATCACCAACTCCCAGAGTTCACTCAGACTCACGTCCATTAAAAGACTTTAAATAAAAATTTGTTCTTGTGGCTTATGCGCTCTTCTGTTACCTCCCCAACACTCCCTCAACACAAGATGTACAAATTCCATCTTCAAACCAGGTTGAAGATGAAATTATTTTTCTTTTATACATTCTCAAATCAGGCTTCTTTCCTTCTGACCATCAAACAGAACAAGACAAGAAAATTAAAATTATTTATGTAATTTCCCTCTAAAGTTTGGTTTGATTTGTTTTGTTCTTCCTAATCACATATTGAGGATGACATTTTCTGTAGTCAAAGCTTTATGTAGATTCTATTTCTGACCTATGAGCAGTAAAGCCAGTATCTAGCTTATTGACAGAAGCCACAGGTCATTGCCAGCCTCTGGACACAGTTTTCCTTTTGTCTTAGTCACTTTCAGTTTCCTTGTTGTTTTTAGTCTCTAAGATTTTTCTTCCATCCCCTACCCCCATGCCCATACCAGGTCAACAGTGAACTTAAAACATGCTAAATATTTAAAGTTTTTTAATTGTAAAAATATTTTAATTGTCATATGTGCTTCTTTACTGATATATTAACTAAAATGGTTCGGCAGCAGGTATCATGACCAATTTTGAAGCAGCAGACATCAGCAGAATCTTATTGTGTGCAACAATTTTAGTATGATACAAAAATATCTGTGGTTTATATTGGCAATAGTGTCAGAGACAAATGCCATCATGCTGTAGTATCTTTATGTCTATTTCATAATGAAAAGAACTAGTAAATTTCAGTTAGAGATACATTAGGAGAACAAGGATGAATTTTTCCCACCCCAAATTCATAGAACCCAGGAGAGGAACTGCTGCCCTAAAGTAAAAAGAAATAAGAAATCTTATAAAACATGTCATTTTAATACATTATATACTTGCTCTTTCTCGGTCTCTCTGTCCCTCCCTCAAAACAATTTTTTAAAATTAATGATATTTAAATTATCTATACTTTTGGTTGGACTTTTTGATGTAGTATTTACGAATTATTTCTTTCAGTATGGTTATTTCAGATATCTTGTCTGCTATATAAATTAAAAACTATGATGAGTTTGCTGAGACAATACTAATAAGAGCGCAGAAGAAACAAACAAAGCATGTCTTTAGACCATATTTTCCTTTTTGTTTGGTAAATGACATAGTCATGTTAGAAAAAGTTTATGTTTCTGGGAATGAAAACTTAAAAAACAATTCTAAGTACCTTCTTCATTATCAGATCAATCACTAAAACTGTAGCTTTTATATTTAAACAAAATTTTCTGAGTTTTGATGAAATCATGTTTTACATATATACAATCACAAAATTCAAGTCCTGAATATGAACTATATAAAATTTACTTAAGTATTAATATTTTAAAACATTGACACATATTTCAGGTTAAATATATTGATGTATAATCAATAATACATCAGCATAAAGAGATAATTTTATATTTGTTGCTATTTTCAAATTTTAGTAACAGAAACATTAAAACCAGTTTTTTTTCTTTCTTTCTTACTTTTTTATTTTTTAAATTTATTTATTTTAATTGGAGATAAATTACTTTACAATATTGTATTGGTTTTGCCATACCATCAACATGAATCTGCCACGGGTATACATGTGTTCCCCATCCTGAACCCCCTCCCATTTCCCTCCCCATACCATGCCTCTGGGCTATCCCAGTGCACCAGCCCAAGCATCCTGTATCATGCATCAACCCCAGACTGGCAATTCGTTTCTTATATGATATTATACATGTTTCAATGCATTCTCCCAAATAAACCCATCCTCTCCCTCTCTCACAGAGTCCAAAAGACTGTTCTATACATCTGTGTCTCTTTTACTGTCTCGCATACAGGGTTATTGTTACCATCTTTTCTAAATTCCATATATATGCATTAATATACTGTATTGGTGTTTTTCTTTCTGGCTTACTTCACTCTGTATAATAGGCTCCAGTTTCATCCACCTCATTAGAACTAATTCAAATGGATTCTTTTTAATGGCGGAATAATACTCCATTGTGTATATGTACCACAGCTTTCTTATCCATTCACCTGGTGATGGACATCTAGGTTGCTTCCATGTCCTGGCCATTATAAACAGTGCTGTGATGAACATTGGGTACACATGTCTCTTTCAATTCTGGTTTCCCTCGGTGTGTATGCCCAGCAGTGGGATTGCTGGGTCATAAGGCAGTTCTATTTCCAGGTTTTTAAGGAATCTCCACACTGTTCTCCATAGTGGCTGTACTAGTTTGGCATTCCCACCACAGTGTAAGAGGGTTCCCTTTTCTCCATACCCTCTGCACCATTTATTGCTTTTAGAATTTTGGATCACAGCCATTCTGACTGGCATGAAATGGTACTCATTGTGGTTTTGATTTGCATTTCTCTGATAATGAGTGATGTTGAGCATCTTTTCATGTTTATTAGCCATCCGTATGTCTTCTTTTGGAGAAATGTCTGTTTAGTTCTTTGGCCCGTTTTTTGATTGGGTCATTTATTTTTCTGGAATTGAGCTGCATAAGTTGCTTGTATATTTTTGAGATTAGTTGTTTGTCAGTTGCTTCATTTGCTATTATTTTCTCCCATTCAGAAGGCTGTCTTTTCACCTTGCTTATAGTTTCCTTTGTTGTGCAGAAGCTTTTAACTTTAATTAGATCCCATTTGTTTATTTTTGCTTTTAATTTCCAGTATTCTGGGAGATGGGTCATAGAGGATCTGCTGTGATTTATTTTGGAGTGTTTTGCCTATGTTCTCCTCTAGGAGTTTTATAGTTCCTGGTCTTAAGTTTAGATCTTTAATCCATTTTGAGTTTATTTTTGTGTATGGTGTTAGAAAGTGTTCTAGTTTCATTCTTTTACAAGTGGTTGACCAGTTGTCCCAGCACCACTTGTTAAAGAGATTGTCTTTCCTCCATTGAACATTCTTGCCTCCTTTGTCAAAGATAAGGTGCCATAGTGCGTGGTGTCCATAAGGTGCGTGGATTTATCTCTGGGCTTTCTATTTTGTTCTGTTGGTCTATATTTCTGTCTTTGTGCCAGTACCATACGCTCTTGATGACTGTGGCTTTGTAGTAGAGCCTGAAGTCAGGCAGGTTGATTCCTCCAGTTCCATTCTTCTTTCTCAAGATTGCTTTGGCTATTTGTATTTCCATACAAATTGTGAAATTATTTGTTCTAGCTCTGTAACAAATACCATTTGGTAGCTTGATAGGGATTGCACAGAATCTATAGATAGCTTTGGGTAGTATACTCATTTTCACTATATTGATTCTTCCGATCCATGAACATGGTATATTTCTCCATCTATTAGTGTGGGCTTCCCTGGTGGCTCAGAGGTTAAAGCGTCTGCCTGCAAGGTGGGAAACCAGGGTTCAGTCCCTGGGTTGGGAAGATTCCCTGGAGAAGGAAATAGCAACCTACTCCAGTATTCTTGCCTGGAGAATCCCATGGATGGAGGAGCCTGGTAGGTTACAGTTAACGGGGTCGCAAAGAGTCAGACACGACTGAGCAACTTCACTTCACTTCACTTGATTTCTTTCACTAGTGTTTCATAGTTTTCTATATATAGGTCTTTAGTTTCTTTAGGTAGATATATTCCTAAGTATTTTATTCTTTTCCTTGCAGTGGTGAATGGAATTGTTTCCTTAATTTCTGTTTCTATTTTCTCATTGTTAGTGTATAGGAATGCAAGGGATTTCTGTGTGTTGATTTTATATCCTGCAACTTTTACTATATTCATTGATTAGTTCTAGTAATTTTCTGGTGGAGTCCTTAGGGTTTTCCATGTAGAGGATCATGTCATCTGCAAACAGTGAGAGTTTTACTTCTTCTTTTTCCAATCTGGATTCCTTTTTATTTCTTTTTCTGCTCTGATTGCTGTGGCCAAAACTTCCAAAACTATGTTGAATAGTAATGGTGAGAGTGAGCACCCTTGTCTTGTTCCTGACTTTAGGAGAAAATGCTTTCAATTTTTTACCATTGAGGATAATGTTTGCTGTGGGTTTGTCATATATAGCTTTTATTATGTTGAGGTATGTTCCTTCTATTCCTGCTTCCTGGAGAGTTTTTTTCATAAATGAATGTTGAATTTTGTCGAAAGCCTTCTCTGCATCTATTGAGATAATCATATGGCTTTTATTTTTCAATTTGTTAATGTGGTGTATTGCATTGATTGACTTGCGGATATTGAAGAATCCTTGCATCCCTGGGATAAAGCCCACTTGGTCATGGTGTATGATCTTTTAAATGTGTTGTTGGATTCTGATTACTAGAATTTTGTTAAAGATTTTTGCATCTATGTTCATCAGTGATATTGGCCCTGTAGTTTTCTTTATTTGTGGCATCTTTGTCAGGTTTTGGTATTAGGGTGATGGTGGCCTCATAGAATGAGTTTGGAAGTTTACATTCCTCTACAATTTTTGGAAGAATTTGAGTAGGATAGGTGTTAGCTCTTCTCTAAATTTTTGGTAGAATTCAGCTGTGAAGCCATCTGGACCTGGGCTTTTGTTTGCTGGAAGATTTCTCATTACAGTTTCAATTTCCATGCTTGTGATGGGTCTGTGAAGATTTTCTATTTCTTCCTGGTTCAGTTTTGGAAAGTTGTACTTTTCTAAGAATTTGTCCATTTCTTCCACGTTGTCCATTTTATTGGCATATAACTGCTGATAGTAGTCTCTTATGATCCTTTGTATTTCTGTGTTGTCTATTGTGATCTCTCCGTTTTCATTTCTAATTTTATTGATTTGATTTTTCTCCCTTTGTTTCTTGATGAGTCTGGCTAATGGTTTGTCAATTTTATTTATCCTTTCAAAGAACCAGCTTTTGGCTTTGTTGATTTTTGCTATGGTCTCTTTTGTTTCTTTTGCATTTATTTCTGCCCTAATTTTTAAGATTTCTTTCCTTCTACTAACCCTGGGGTTCTCCAATTCTTCCTTTTCTAGTTGCTTTAGGTGTAGAGTTAGGTTATTTATTTGACTTTTTTCTTGTTTCGTGAGGTATGCCTGTATTGCTATGAACCTTCCCTTAGCACTGCTTTTACAGTGTCCCACAGGTTTTAGGTTGTTGTGTTTTCATTTTCATTAGTTTCTATGCATATTTTTGATTTCTTTTTTGATTTCTTCTGTGATTTGTTGGTTATTCAGAAGTGTGTTGTTCAACCTCCATATGTTGGAATGTTTTAATAGTTTTTCTCCTGTAATTAAGATCTAATATTACTACATTGTGGTCAGAAAGGATGCTTGGAATTATTTCAATTTTTTTGAATTTACCAAGGTAGAATTATGGCCCAGGATTTGGGTGGGGCTGTACGGGTGTCTTGTCAAGGTTTCCTGATTAGTGAAACTTGTCGATGTTCTGGTGGGTAGAGCTTGATTTCTTCTCTCTGGAGTGCAATGAAGTGTCCAGTAATGAGTTATGCTATGTCAATGGGTTTGGAGTGACTTTGGGCAGCCTGTATATTGAAGCTCAGGGCTGTGTTCTCTCTGTGAGCCTTGGCAGATTTGCATGGTATGTCTTGCTCTGGAACTTTTTGCGCCCTTGGGTGGCATCAGGCTTGGGTTATCGCAGTGCTACACGTATGGAATGCCATTTGACAGTGCAGCGGCGTCATGACCATTGCAATTACATGTTCCCTAACGAGAAACGGTCACGGAGGATATCTTCTACTTTTCTCCGGCATTTGGCATCTTAGGCCACTCTCAGCTTTCTCCCTTTACAGTCCCATATTATAGCCTAAACCTCAGAGACACTCTCTCCACTCCTATACAGGGGCACATCGCCTTGATGAAAAACATCTTAGGTTAAAGATTGAAAAGTTTCTCACAGTGCAGGGCACACCCCAGAGAGGTGTCACAGAGTTACATTGCGAGAAGAGAAGAGGGAGGACGGGGGCTTAAGAGGCTGCTCCACCATTGAGCACTGAATGGTGCGACCATCAACCAAAGAGAAACGAAGAGAGACGCAAGCTAACCCGCCGGAGGAAGTAAAATAACCTCACCTCCTAAGCTGACCCTCTGGCAAACGGACTACACCACGGCCAAACAACAAACTACACATTTCATCGGAAGGTATTACATATAAGAGAAGAGAAGAACGGGAGGAACAATAGACAACAAAAGTGGCCAGAGGATAAAAAAGCGGAAAAAATCAAAATGAGAGAGCAAGATTCAGCCAGTAACTCAGTTCCCTAAGTGTTCTCCGACTGTCTCGAAACGACACAAGAGCTAACAGAGAAACTCCATTGGATGCGATAGAGAGAAAGAGAAAACGTCACACTCGCGAAGGGGAGGAGAATAGAATGCGTGACCCTCGGAGCTCGAAAACGAAGAAAGAACAGACGAAAGAGTACAACAAAGAGGCAAGAAGGCAGAGTCAAGCAGTAATCTTCACGACGTTAACCAGAGAGTAAACATAATAAAACCCCACCGGTTACTTGAAAGATTGGAATGCAGCGACACCCCACGCGTCTTAAGGTACAAAATTGGAACAAATATCAACAAAGCAAAGATTAAATATCTAGAGAAGACGTTGCGATTTTTTAAAATACAAATATGTATACGAAGAACAGAAAAAAAAAGAAAAAAAAAGAATAAAGTCGACACAAACATCGAAGACCCCACATATAAAAAAAAAATATACTTGATTAACGAGTTCGCCCTTCTACAAAAAGCCCAGCCCACGCGTCATCTTTTTTGTTCTTGCAAATAATGAGCTAGACGGTTATCACAACGGATCGCAAAATAAAAGGAGACAAATAATATTAGCGACGGAGCTCAAGAGGACGGAAAAGGCGCAGCGAGACCACGAGGCAGTGCAACAAGGTGCAGATACCTTTTTCAGCTCAGTTACATACGCAACAACGATAGGTCCACAGCAATATAGTTCTCAAGATCTAAATAGGCCCTTCCTATGCTAAGTCTACCCTAAACTACAACACAGGGTTTTACTCTACACTTGCACTTGTCTCCTATCAAAGACAGCTCTCCCTCTGGCACTGACTTACGACACCAGCCCGTGACATGTCGAGAGCCGGAGCACCACGAAAAGGGGCACTCCCCAGGACAGCCAAGAGACAAGCTAACCCAACCAGGTTACTAGAAAGGTTCAGGAAAGGCTACGACACGACCCTAGAGTGACCAAGGGCAACACCAACGAAAAAAATAGCGAACAGCGCGAATGAGAAGCGAACAGGGAGAGTGAGCTATTCCTGTTCCCGGAAGGTCAGACAGGGAGGACAAGGGACCCCCCGAGATGGCTGGATACCCTCTGCGGTCCGAGAAAAGTCTCAAAGTGCTCGAGCACTTGGCGCCAGAGCAGCCAACGCCAGGCAATAGCCACCCCTCAAGCCCCACCAAAAGGTGACCCAGCCATAGAAAAAAGAGCTTAAACACCTGCGCGAGACCATCACTCGGGAGGCCTCAGGCTGCGGCCAAAAGCCGGGAGGAGAACACGCTCACACCTCCAAAAGAAGGCCAAGCCCGGCAGTCAGACCACTCGAAGAGAGGTCCACTCGATGATACGACAAAAAGACAAAGGACAGGCAGACACACCATACAAGCCAAGAGAACACACCTTATGCCTCAAAGCAGACCAAGAGGTGAGTAGAACCCTGAAGAGAGACACCCCGGCCAAACAGGGCAGCGCAACAAGGGGCAAAAACGAGAGAAGGCCGGGGGGCGTTCTCAGCGCTGAGGGGAGGAGGCACCCACACGCCCGCCCACAGACTAGAGGCCGGGGCAGCCCGGAGGCAGACAAACACGACTAAAGACAAGATCGGTGCAGCAAGCACATATGGAGACAGGTCGCGCGCCAACAGACCGGAGCAGGAACGAACATCAATCGACAAGAGTCTCGAGAAGGAAACGGCCCGAAATGATCAACCCCATGTTCGTGAGGTCAAAAAGGCGAACAAATTCGACAGGCGCCGAAAGCGACGATAGGAAGTTAACCCCCTGTCCAACCCAACGAAGAGACGACTCGGGCCTGTGCCTCTAGACATCAAGCGAGCCCGTCGAAAGATCACTCACACACACAACGGCCCAGAAAGAACCAGCGTAAAAGCACAACAAACCAGATGTATCAAGATCGGCTAAAAAAAAAGGCACTAGAATTCGCGCAGGTAACGGCAGGAACTATCAGAGGGACGCAGAGACACACTGCAAAACCAGAACTCACACCCCAAGAGGAAGCCCAATCAAGCTGCCCTAAAACACAACTTAGACCAACCAGCCTTGTCTAGCCTCAAATGAAACAACAAGCCCTGGCCTGCCGAGCGAGCAAAAACCCAAAGGGAAGGAAAAAAACAGTATATACAAGGTGGAACAAAGAGAGGGAGGTCTGATTGCGGCGTCGTCCACTGGAGAAGGGAATGGCCAAGCCACTTCAGTATTTCTTGCCTAGAGAATCCCATATGAACAGGTAGTGAGCAGGGCAAAATGTAGGATACCAAAAGAGGAACTCCCAGGTCATTAGTGGTGGCCCAATATTGCTACTGGAATCTGTGAGAAATAACTCAAGAAAGAAATGAAGGATGAAGAGCAAAGCAAACAAACGGATACCCAGCTGTGGATGTGACTGCGTGATAGAAGCAAGTTTGGATGCTGTAAAAAAGCAAATCAAGTAATTGCACAGAACTTGGATGTCAGGTCCATGAATCAGGCAAAATTGGAAGCGTGGGCGCGCAGGGCGCGAGCAAAAGCCCCAAAACCCGACACGCCCCATCAGAATTCCAAACCAAGAAATAACACTGAGGCAAACAATCGAGACAACGCCCACAACCCAAACAACACAAGCCTGAGAACAACACCAGTGAACGTCAACATGCCAGGAATCAGTTAAACTAAAATGGCGCCGGACATGCCCGACTGACACACTTAACTCCAAAGCCCATGAACCCCACCTATATCTGCCTACTGCGGCAAGGCAACACCTCAGAAGACCATGCGAGAGGTCAGCCATCGCATGCCGTCAACAAGAGTACCATAGAATGAGCAGACCCACCGACCACCCACAGCGCAACCCCAGAGTACCTGGCCTAGCGCAACTCCCAAACTCATGCCACAGAATCGATACTCTCGTTTCCTCTGTACTGATCCATAAGCCCAAAACGCAATCTCAACCCCTTGAGGATTCCACAGTAACCCCAGACATCCGCATACCAAGTCCTACTCCCCCCCAAACGGACGCAAACAGCTGAAAAGCGCCTATTGAACCGGACGTTGAATGTTTTATTGAAGACCTACAAGACCTTTTACAAAACCCACACCCAAAAAAGAAACTGCATACCCATTTCATCCAAACCGCGTATTCGCGGACTTGGCCAATGCCAAAAGTAGGAGAGATCTTAAGACATTACACACCGTGAGGCAACAACAGTAACAGGGCAAATTTGGCCATGGAATGCCAGAATGAAGCAGGGCACAAAGACATACATCAGAGTCTCTGGCCACACGAAAAATGCAATGCGCGTCATATAAAGAGACAAACACCACTCTAACCGTCCAAAAACAACACAACCCCAACACGAGAAGACAACCGGCCATACACCGACCCCATGGACATCACCCATGAATGCCGATCAAACCCCACAAATCAGAATTGCAACTCTACTCATGACTCCTCAGCCAAAGTGACAGTGCAAACAACGAGCCAGAAACGCTATCGAAACAAATCAAAACAACATAAAACAAGAACTGGAGCTGACTGTTGGCCTTCAGATATTTGAACTCCTGATTACCAAAATTCAGAACACACAATTGAACGAAAGATACCAAGAGAGAAAAAACCACAATAGACACACAAGTCATGACCTAAAATCCAACCAAATCCCATTATCAAAACTGAATATGACGGCAAATAAACACACATAAAACTAGACCAATAAACAAGTCGAAGACATAACAATTTAAAACGGGTCTAGCCATACTGAGCTAAGAACCTATAGACGTGAAACCACTGTCCCATGAACATAACAAGAATGAACACGGGTTCCTGCCATTCGTAACAGAGAAGAACAGGGATCAAAGACCCAGATCCCCATCAGGGAACAAAAAAATGACAACAAAAAGCAAAATGGCCTGTCTGGAGCGACAAGCCTCTCCCACCCATAAGCTGTGAAAAGGAGAGAGATTGCAAAGCGCAAAGAAGATAAAGGAAAGATATAAGCATCTCCGAAGGCAGAGCAAGTCCAAAGGAATAGCAAAGAAGATAAACACATCCAAGAAGCCTTTTCAGCGATACAGCATTGCAAAAGACCCAAAAATAGAACGGAAAAACAAAGAAAAACACAAAAAATAGCAGGACAAACGAACAATATAAGATAACTCCTTCCAAAGAAAAATGTAAGGATACATAGAAAAGACGGGAACACACATATATAATTGAAGCAAGATGCTGCAGAATAAGAAGCACAGACAGAAAATAGGCTCATGGATCTACGTCGAAACACCCGGCAAAAATATTCTAGTGAGAGAAGAGCCCCAGTAGGACAAACAGAATACGATGGCAAGAACAAGTAACAAAAACAGACACTGCTTCACGACACCAAACTACATCCAAAATCGAAATCCTATCGTCGATCACACTCATATAGAAGACCATCGAACACTCCACATGAAAGATAAAAACCAGTCAACCAGTTGAAACCATTGGAGACGGAAAGCCAGAGCTATCGACCAAACGCTTAGGGTGGAAGGTGTGAAGCAAAATTCTAGAAGCTGTGACATGTACAACACTGGAAAGCGAATATGATTGCTGCGTTGATAAAACCGGTGCTAAAATCAATAAACTTAGGGACATCTCGATATATTAGACCAAAACAAGATTCCCACTCTCCCCCAGAACAAGTACCCATGCAGAGTGCCAGCAAAGACAGGAAACCAGTCTCTCAAAACTTTTTTATGCCCAACCCCAAAGAAAAGCCAACCAACTACGCCGGAACAAGCAATGCCCCCACCCATCAAAAGCTTACCCACACAATTGCACTCATCTTCACATCGCCTAGAATAACAAAGTTACACCAATGCTACAAATCGGTCACAACACCAAGACCTTCAGCAGTACCCAGCGTGAACCGTGAAACTCCCTGGGCACATGTTCAAGACTGGTCTTCGCTAGAAAAGGGCACCCAAACCCAGAATCAGACGAATCACAAAACTATCGACAAACTCATCCCCGGCAGCAGACAGAACACTCAAAAGCAACGAGAACACAGTTACGCACGCGGGCAAAAACACATGCGGTAACTAACTTACTCGCCTTTAGGACGATATCCACTGCCCAAAAGAACAACTTCTGACATGTGTGACGCCCATCACACACCTAAAAACATAGTAGCAGACCCGCACAAAAATTACTGATACAAGACATGGGCAGTCCAAACTACACAGACCACCCTGACCTGACCATCCTATTGCAGAATCAAACAACAAAAAATCTATGTGATGCAGCGATCAGAACAAACCCCCAGAAAAACAGCGTCCAGAGAAAAACTGTACCCCTCAAAGCGAAACACAACGACAGACTGGTTCCAAGACAAGAAGAGACAACATGGAGCATAGCGTCAAAGCGGCACTCCCAGTATAATTATTGTCCACACCCCCATTTATCTCTTAAGAAACTCCTATATGCTCAGCCAGTTACATCACTGAGAGCGACCCAGATGAGAAACTCGCAGAAGAAAAACCAACACTAATGCTGGAATCAAGGATAATGCCGGCAAAGAAGAAAGATAAATTAAACAAAAAATAAAAACCTCAGGATAAATGTACGCACTGACAACCCACCACGCCATAACTATAAGGACAGAACATTAGAGACCAAGAGAACCCACTCAACAACCCATCTTGAAAATGAGAAAGAGAGAAAAGAGGCCGGGGAAGAGTATATAAGATTTGGATCTTAATATAGAGCTACGTCAAAACACATCATGTAAAACGATTAACTGCTGCTCATTGGCATCCGGTCCCATTCACTTCATGAACATACTATGCGGAAAGAGTGGAAACGAAGTAGATCAGACTTTATTTTTATTAGGGCTTCCAAAATTCACATGATAGTGATGCAGTGATTGCAGCCATGAAATTAAAAAACCGCTATCTCCTTGCGGAGCAAAAAAGTTTATTCACCAAACCCCATAAAACCGGGATATAAGGTCCATATTATCAACAAAAATGCAGAAGAGTCGAGTACCTCTTGACCGCACTAACCGCGATCCATCTAGTTAAGGTAGATATGGTTTATCCATTGAGGTCATGATACTAGAAATGTGTATACGATGTTGCCCGCTATCCAAAGAAAGAGCAGAAGTAGCACGCGAACAATTGAAGACTTTTTGAATTGGTGTTGGAGAAGACTCTTGAGAGTCCCTTGGACTGCAACGACCGTCCATTCTGAAGGAGCATCAGCCCTGGGATTTCTTTGGACAAGGAAATAGATGACTGGAAAATGACAACTGTCGCAGTATCTTTGGCCACCTCCCATGTAAGAGCTTCACTCATTCTTAAATGACACTGAGCCCTATGATATGACATGGAGAGAATGGGAGAAGGCAGGGAGAAGAAGAGCCCTGATGACAGCGGATGATGGTCTCATGGGTTAAGGCTCATTGCGGATTTGGCATTCTATCCCTGGACTCGCATCGGACGTGAGTCGGTGAGTGACTCCAGGATATGGTATGATGGACAGGGAGGCTCCTGCGTGTGCTGCAATTATGGTCCAGGTAGCAAAGAGTCGACACCAACTGACGTATCTGAACTGAACGGGAAACTGAAAACTCTTTGCTGATCTCTTCAGTGTCCTGATCTCCACCTACACAAAGGCATGAGCTTTGGACACTTTTTAGGCTACAACTTTTTCATGAGATGCGCTTTTGGAAGTGACGGAGAAGCTGCAAACAAATAACACTGCGCTGTGAGAGCACTCATAACTCAGCGGAAGAAAAATGGTGGACTCAAGCAGGAATCCCCCTCCAGCACACTGAGGAGCCTGCCCCACACGCTCACAGCGAGCCAACATGTGCCACCCTCCCTGGCCCCACACTGCTCAGCAATCAAAAAGTCTCTAGTTGCCCGTGCGCTCAGGGAACCATCCGAGGCCCAGCCCTGTCGCGCGTTCACCTCCCAGGTCTAAGCCTACAGGGTTCAGGCACTCCGGTAAGTCCCTCAGAGGCACAGACTCAGTGGGCGTTGCATTTTGTGCCTCTTCCCAAGGTCGCAGCACCGCTCCATAGGTCATAGACCAACGTCATTTTGACAGCGAGGAATGCAGTCGCTGAACGACCTTATCGCCTCTCCCAATTCCTGAAAAAACTGAGTGGCGCCATTAAATTCTAAGGGTGTACAAGACCGGAGCAACCTATCATTCACTGCAACAATAAGGCGGACTCTTATTCCAGTGACACGGGGGTCTCGAAAACCACCCAGAACCCCACGAAGTCCTTAGTTATGCAAAGAAGCCTGCTTACCTCAGAAGGTATATGTAGTCAGATACAATGCCCACTCTGAGCTGCGATTGCCTCTTTAGCGGCTTGTACTGGCTGCCTGTCATGGAGGGGTGATGCCGTACATGCACCGCCCAGAGTAGCGCCATAAGTCTCAATGCATCTTCTGTCCTTGTTTGGTTACTGAGTCCACGTGATTTCGCATGACGCGCAAAGATGCGATCCAAACCAGTCCATTCTAAAAGCGAGATCAGCCAGCATGAAACCGCGAAAAAACCCACACATTGTCTCTAGTTAGGGCCCTCATACACGTACAGCCGGGTACCGTATCCCACAGGTCCTGGTTGCCTAGCCCAAGGTTAGTTTCCTACAGATTGTGGCCTAACTGAGGCATTCAGCCTGTCTCTTAACAATACTATAGCAATGCACAAAGCCCACGCTCACCTGCCACCCACCCCGGGTTCTAGTGAAGCGAGGAAATGCAAGGCATTGCGAGGCTTAATCTCCAGCTGAACACCGGAAGCGAAACCATTGAGCACTGTAAATCTGTGGAGCATTAATTAATTATATTTTTATTTTCCCCACCTGTTATGTTGACCCTCTAAGGTTGTCCAAGACGTGCTCACAAATACATGCATCTTCTAGAGGGCCACGTCGAGAAACTGATATTCTAACAACAATCGCGCAGCAAATGAAGGACTGGTCCGTGTTTTTGGAAACCCTCGTCTCTAAGACTCACGGCTTCCAGCGACTTGGAGCTCCTCCCTATCTCTCCTGCCTCTCTTTTTTTCTTCTGTATATTATTTTCCTACATCCTCTTCAAAGACAATGCGGGTTCGCATTTTTGGAGTCCGTTCCTATGAGCCCCTCTAGCCAGCATTCGAATGGTTGGGAATTTACCCTCAAGTCTGCCATTGGAAATGTTACATGACGAAATTAGTTAAGGGCGAGAGGGGAAAGTGGTCCTGTTTCTGATTACCTCTGCTCCATTTATCATTGGAACCGCCTCGAAAGTTGTCTCAAAGAATGATATTATTAAAACCCTCTATCTCGCGTATTTATGCTATTCTATACCAACTAAAGTACAGTAAAGAGGAGAAAAACGGGATGATCACAGATGCCAGGCAATCTCTGCCAAAGAGTAGAATTTGTGCCTAGGACCAGACCACGATACTTCCGCCAAAAAGTAGGTAAGGAAAAAATTAGGAACACACAAAAACACTGCCAATGCAGCGCGAGAGAAACATAAGAAGACTCTGGAGAGCGATCCCCGTGTGAAGTTACACCGGATAGCATCCCCCAGATCAAGAGGGAAGGCTCCCCGGACAAACTCATTCCATATTACGTTGCGAGATGACGCACCACATCCGGTAGGACAGAGGAACCAGCGATCCCACCCCTGGCCCCACTCACCACTAAACCTACTCGCGAACCAAACCCACCCCCCCCCTCCCAGGTGAGCCACCCCAACCCAACCAAAAGTATGGAGGTCTACAGTCCACTAGTGTTGCACAGAAGTCAGCAACCACCGTAACAACTGGAAAGATAAACCTCCTTTGAGACACTGACAAATGCTAAGGTACACGTTAATTTTGGAGTCCACAAGCGAACTAACTTATATAATTCTACGTTACAGGAAGGTCAAAAAATAGAATCAGGCCAAAGTTGTTATGAAGGTGACTTTAAGTTATTTACATGGAAGGCAATAGTAGCAGCATAACTTAAATGAGCCATAAACAGTGATTTGCTGTTGGACAAATATCATATTCGAGCTTAACATCGTTTGGACACTTGAAGGAGGCTGAAATACCATACATAGTGAGAACAAAATACCAAAAGCATGACATCAGCAGACTGCATTTGTTTGCCTTTTATGTTTAGGTTAACAAAAAAAGACGACTTCAGCAGTTGATTCTATGTCTAATATTTGATCCAGATACAGAAGACGTTCATTCGTGAGCCATCTTTGACGAGGAATCAATATGGCTAGAACTATTTAATGATTATCAAAAACTACAACTTAAGATGTATATCTAAACCAAAAGACACGGTTAAATCTAAGCATAAACCCAGTAACTAAATTCTTCTCGATTACTCTATTAGAGCCAACATCGCATAATTCTTACTTTAGCAATGATATTATAAAAACAAATCATCAAAAAACCTTAATGGATCTAAACATAAAGTAATAGTGACTTACAATTAACTATCATAGCCTTATATAAAGGTAATAGACCCACCCGAATAACATATATAGCTTATCGTTTAGTGATATTCTTTATAAAATATGTTTCAAAAACAACCTGGCCAACAATTTTATAAATACCTAACAAGGCTGTTTGCCATCGTAGACATCTGTTTTTTTTAATCCATATATATTGATTATTCTGCGCGATAAAAACAAATGAAGTTTTTATTATTCAACTCAACTATGATAAGCCAATCTAGACTTGTGCAAAATTATCAAATATTTTACTCCTGTATGCTTGATTTATAGAAAATTAATGATTTTCTACTGATGGCATTAGCAGAAGGTACTTCTCTGCTTAGCTTTATTCATAGAACAGCAAACTACACGGTACAAGATATTTATAACACATTATTCACGAACGAATCTGAGACCCAAAGGAACATAAAAAGAGATCCTGAATCTATCTCTCCAACACTGATCTTTCCAGAAGCGCACTCCTCATTATCATCTCTCTTCGCATCCCCCTCTTACCAACCTATACTCCTTGTCACAGCACCTCAGAAACACTGAGCAATATCTACTTCTCTATAGTTGATGCTTAACAGATCAAATTGTATTTTTTATTACAAAAAATAGGCACCAAAATTGCCTCATTCAGTTGATTGAATTGCACATATAAAGATAATCAGGTTTAATTATCTCATAGATTTGTGCTCGATTCTCTATTTGTACAGATAGCTACCTATATGTTGCGATCTTTTCTATTTCTGCTCTATGGCATGATCCGGAGTAAATGACCAAGTGATAGAACTATCTCAGAGAGATACAGGCTTCTGTATTAATACCCTTGGAAGAGTGGCTCTTCAGGCGGTCCAGAACTGAACTTGCCTGCTGTCTCAATTTTATATCTCTCGGCCTAAGAACCTGGAAGAAAAGTCTCTTGCTTGTCATTGCAAGCAGCAATATGCAGGCGCCAACAGCGAATTTATTCGTGGAGTGTCGCCTCCCTGCAGTGGGAATTCAATCTGGCGCGGCCAATGAACAAGGGTTGACGCTGCAGGAGCGTGTAGTTATGATCTCTTAGACATTTGTTTCAAGATAAGCCACCACACTTGATATTCACTACCGAGAAACACGAATATAAGCAGTACTTAGTGATGTACCTCAAGTTTCAAAGTTAATTTGATTTAAAGTATAAAAAGAGAGTAGTAGTAAAGTATATTCCGCAGAATATTTCACATCTAAGGGACAAACTAACACTTAGCCACCCTCCCTTGAGCCTATAGACACAATGATAAAGCCTATCCATCTTTCAAAGGTACAAGTTGTCCAAATCTATTATACTTCATATTTATATGATATGGATCCCAACCACACTGACCTTATGATCTCATATAGTTACAAACTAATGACCAATAACAAATAAAATATGCATTGTCATGGTGTAGTCATGCTAATGATACCTGCTTCATCTAACATAGATCTATTTATATATCCAGATACCCTATTCAATACATGTCAATACTTCAAATATCAGCGGAAATACAGAGAATGTCTCAAAGATCGATCTAGAGTAGGCCAGCACTGAAGCACCTCAGAACAATATTCAGGAGCCAACCTTTCATACCCAATCAATACGAACGATATATGTTATGATCTTTTGTCGAGTTTAGCCATAAGACTTTAAAAATGGCACAGAATCGTGACGTTGGCTTAACTATTTAAATGTATTGTGCGTGGTATTGTAATATCACAGAGTCTAACAATAAATATGCAACATTTAGTAACGATTTATACTTCGAAGTCTTTGAATGTAAATAAAGGCCATTCGTCTTTGATATTCACAAAAGTCATTTAATATACTAGTCAATTTCCAAAAATAAGCCATATCCTTTAAATCTTTACTGATTTTCAACTATTTCTATAATATTCCAATCCTAACAAAATGCAAAACATTGCTTCCTCTTGGTTGACTTTATTTAAAGCGTATAATAAACCATTGTAAATGTCTTGTCTGCACACTTGAAATTTTGAATACAAAGTACAGTTTTTAGTTAGAGCGAAAAAGAAACTTTGAAATATATATGCATTAAAGAACTTGTGGCTTTCAAATTAAAATCTAACAGTTATATTCTAATTACTGTAAGGCAAAAGCTCAGTAAACATCCTGAAACCACCATTATGACTGATTTTTAATTGATAAATTTTCTTAAGACATTCTTACTGTATTTTCGTCACAACGATCGCTGTTGTGCTATTTGTCAGTATTCCTTCGCTGAGTATCAATTGGATGCAATGCCAGAACCGGAAATAGTTTACGATGTTGAAATTGCCATATAGACGTGTCACCAGAAGTACTAACCTGGATTATATCTCATAAACAACTCTTTCATTATACACAAGAAAGGAGCGTAAACATCAGTTATGTGTTTATTATAATGTTTACTGGATATCAACATATGGTATTTGCCAACCTTAAAATATAATCAAATAATATCCCCTTACGTAATGAAATCCCAAAAATCTTTAACCACTTCATGTTGTTATACAAGTTCAGCAATGCGGACCTTAATAATATTCGATTGAGGACATCCTGTCGTCCTGCTTAGAATATTTAGATAAGTCGTACAATTTTAATCAACTCAGCAGCCTAGCGAAAAACAAATATTTTCGAGTATATGGAACCTGTTAGTCGAAACACATTGCACAACACTATAAGATAAGAAGATCAAAAATTAAAATATTTGTGTTTGTAACCTGGAAAAAACCATGAATTCAAGAATAAGTGATAGGTTAAAAATTGGCCCTAGCTGATGGGACAAAAAAAAAAAAGACAGTAAAAACAATCAGTCCTAAGTATCACTATCATTCAAAATGATAGTCAAAAAGACAACATATAGGTCAGAGAGATGTTTTTGTGTTGTCTAAAAAAACTTTTTAAAATATCTAATTATATTACAATGGAAAGCATCCATCAAATCAAAACTGTATCTAACAATAAATATAACAAACCAGTCAAAGAACTAGATAGCCACTCCCAATAAAGTCCCCAAATCTAAAACTCGAGGACAAAATTAGACAAGAGAAACAGTGAGACTCGTTACTCAGGTCTCTGCGTGCTGCTGCTAAAGTCCGCTCCAGTCCCACGCGAGTATACTGACCACATGGACCCATGGATTCCCATAGACGGCAAGCCACCCAGACTTCCCCTGTCCCGCTTGGGGGATTCTCCAATGCGACAAAAACAACAACTATGAGATGGCCCGTGCTCAGACCCCAATTTCCTCTCCCAATGGTATGAAACGTGAAAAACGGAAAAAAGTGAAAGTAAGTCGCTACAAGTCCGTGTGCCCGAACCATCCAGTCCCAAAAGCGAGAAACACCCACCATGAAGAGGACTAGCAGCCCAGTCAGGCCTCCTACATCCATAGGATTTTCCAGCCAAGATACTGGAGTCGCGGTTCCATTTGTCCTGTCGTAACTCTTTTTGCAACTCCCACTGTTACTGTAGACCCCGCCAGAGCTCTTCTGGCCCATGGAATATCTCCAGGCAAGTAATCCTGGCATTGAAGTGAGCCATTCCCCTTCCAGGAATCTTCCCCAACCGCAGCAAGAATCAAAGCCAGTGATCTCCGTGTCACTTCAGCGCAAATTCTTCACCATTTTCTGAGACCAACGCAGCGGAAGCGCGCATAAAACAACTAAGATAACATTTCTTTCCAAATTCAGTATGTATGCAGTCGCGAATTTTGCACTTTAGCTCTATTACTTAACATCTAATATCTCTACCAGAGTCTGGCAACAGCTCCCATGCTACTATTTCTCTCTTGGTTGATAAATACAAGGAGTAATGACGTTTTCTTTTCTAACAAAAGTTTCTGCTATCAGACAACAAGAATTTTAAACTTCTACAGACTAGCCCAACTCTAACTTTTCTTATGCTCTTCAAAATTGAACGATTAAATTCGTTTATCGAATAAGGCCCACTTCCCTCTATTCCACTTCAGACTTACAAATTGCACAAGCTGTCAACCCAATCGCACCGGCTCGCAGAAGAATCTTTCATCATGCTATAAAACAACAGATAGACATAAGTCTTTCGCTCTTCTCAATACGTCATGCTTAGAATAAAAAAAGACAAACTACACTCCTACGACTCGGAACTACCGACAACCAACTGGGAGAGGCCATCATCTCTTACATAAAATGAAAAACTCCTAATCGATAATCCAAATGGACACAATAAACCAATCGCGGCACCCTCCTTAACGAGAAAACACTACTTTAAGTGGCTATTCGATGTTACGCACAAAAAACACAAACACCACTCCGTCTTTTTAATTAGATTCCACAGTCACTTCGGACAGCAACAAGAGAAAGTCCACAAATCTATTAATGCGGAACTACTGCACAATCAACAAAACGATCGCCTTATGTTGTCTCGATACCCTACAGCTTATCGTTCTATGCGTCTGCTCTCCATTTTACAGTCTATTATATTTTGGGGATGTTATTATATTATATACCTCTTTATAAAAAAATTATATATAATATATATTATTCTAAATATAGTGCCAGGATAATATTTGCTCTAAAATATATCACTAAACTAAAAACTCTCCTCCATATTACTAACCACCATAAAGAAAACCAGGGATGAAACAAAACCCTGACTTAAACTTTATTAATTGTTATCTGTTAGGTAGGTTTAGAGAATTAATAGGAAAAATGTTTTAGCTAGTCCATTTATGAATCAATGTGTGTGCGGGATTAATAACAATTAGATTACCATATTAATATTGTATAATTTATTATAAAAATAATAGAAGGATAAGAAAATTAGTCGTACTTATATATATTATAATAGCTAATAAGACATTAAGGAAGTACAGGCGAAAGTCCCATTGATAATAATTATGATAACAAAGGATAACGGGCCACAAACCAAGAAGTCGTAGGTAACTAACTCAGAGCGTAGTACGAACAAACAAGCACTTCCTTAGCGACTCTAACCCAATTTACATTAGTGCAGTCCAGGGGCCGAGGAAAAAAAAAAATACATATAACAAGAGAGCCCAAAACGAGAGTTACCGGTAATGGTTTATAGCTCTCTTGTCAAGGCATGCATTAATGCTTACTCCTTCTACTCATCTTCAATCTCCCATTTGTGTCTTTGGTTACTGGATCTAATGCCCTCACACCCCGAGATGCTAGTTTCCTTTATTACATATCCAAATAAAAAACCTGAGCTGATGGAACACGAGATCTGTCTAGACTGCTAATTACAACTCGACCCATCCCTATATCTAACTAGTATGAAGCTTATAGAACAAATTCTCTAAAAGCGAAGGTAGACCAGTTCTACCCGGCATTGTTAATTGTCAGAACCAGGCAAAGTCAACGACGTGTATTCTGGCCACTAGTACGAGAGCTTAAAAATCGCCCACTCAATCCAGGTAGACACATCACTGCTTGCTCTGGATATATAATCTGACTGTTATGCGAAATTTTATTTGCTTTATGGAATTTGTAGAATAACTTATGTAACCAAAAACATTTGAAAAATGTGGCAAGAACCACAAACAAACAAGCATTCTGCGTGCTATTTACAATAAATAAAGATACCACAATACTTAATTAACCATGTAACTAAGATTGAACATTCATAGTACAAAAGAATACTTGAAATAATTA
>NW_017217395.1:0-12562 GCF_001704415.2 Capra hircus | reverse complement strand
CTCAGAGGAAATGGGCCTCATCTCGCCTGGAGGGGAGAACCTCCTGGATTTTCTAGAGTTGGGCAGGGTCTCTCGAGTTAAGACGGGACCTCAGGGACCCACTCTGGTGGCCTCAGGAAAGGCCAGTGCCCATGGGAGTTGCAAGGGGGCCTTTCGGGATTCCTCTCCCGTCGATGTTGGGGCCTAAGACCTTGTGTGGAGTCGGTGCCGGAACCTGAGGATTCCTCCCAGTGCTGACATGGGTCTTGGCGTATTTCTGGAGTCTCCCCTGGGGACTCAGTGCTCATCTCGTGTTGGTGCATGCACGTGAGCTTTCCTAACGAACTGTAGCAGCAGTGTCACACTTCCCGTCACGTGGATCAAGGGATCTGTGGCTTACCCTCGAGGCTTTCCCACGAGTATTTTTCCTCAGGGCTGTCCCACGTGCCACCGTGGTGTGAGTCGATCCTCGGCTTGAAAGTCGAGGCAGTGCAGGGAAAACAGGTTTCCCTGGAATTGACAGAGACATCTGGGGGACTCTGGGAATGGTGGAACGACCCTGGAGTTTCTCTCGCCTTTCCTGTGGAGAGGGCCTCCTCTTGAGATGCGACTGGAAAGCCGGGAATGCTTTCCAGACCACGCAGGGAAAGGATCCCTCCTTCTCGAGCTATGAGGTGGAAACGGTGCTCCTCTGAAAGTGGGCGGGAAGATGTTGATACACTCGAGTGGAGACGGGTATGTCGGAGAACTTCTTGAGTTGCAGCAAGGGTGTGAAGGACCCTTTGGAAGTTCCAGAGGTTAGGTGTGATTAGCCTCGAGACGCCTCAGCGCAAATGGGCCTCATCTCGCCTTTAAGGACACCAAGATCCATGTCAGCACTGGAGAGGAATCCTCAGGTTCCGGCACCGACTCCACACAAGGTCTTAGGCCCCAGCATCGACGGGAGTGGAATCCCCAGAGGCCGCCGAGCAACTCACATGGGGACTGGCCTTTCCTGATGCCACCAGAGCGGTCCCTGAGGTCCCCGTTGTAAGTCGAGAGCACTTGCGGCAACTCGAGAAAATCCAGGAGGTTCCCCTCCAGGCGAGATGAGGCCCATTTCCGCTGAGGCGTCTTGAGGCTAATGAAATCTAACATCTTTAACTTCCAAAGGGTCCTTCTCGCTCTTTCTGCAACTCAAGAATTCCCGACATACTCGTCTCCACTCGAGAGGAAGCAGGAAAGTCCGGCCACATCCAGAGGAGCCCAGTTTCCTCCTCGTAGCTCGAGAGGAGGGATAATTTTCTCTCTGCGTGGTCGGAAAGTATTCCCGGAGTTCCCGTGGCATCTCAAGAGGAGGCGCTCTCCACAGGAAAGGCGCGAGGAACTCCAGGGTCGTGCACCATTCCCAGAGTCCCCCAGATGTCTCAGTCCATTCAAGGGAAACCTGCTATCCCTGCACTGCCTCCAATTTCAAGCCGAGGATCGACTCACACCACGGTGGCACGTGGGACAGCCCTGTGGAAAACTTCGTGGGAAAGCCTCCTGTAAAAGCCTCAAGGGAAAGCCACAGATCCCTTGATCCACGCGAAGGGAAGCGTGACACTGCTGCTAAAGCTGGAGGAAAGCGCACGTGTATGCCCCCACTCGAGAGGAGGACTGACTCCCCTGGGGAGACTCCAGAAGTACCCAAGATCCATGTCAGCACTAGAGAGGAATCCTCAGGTTCCGGCACTGGAGAGGAATCCTCAGGTTCCGGCACAGACTCCACACAAGGTCTTAGGCCCAGCATCGACGGAGAGGAATCCCGAGAGGCCCCCGAGCAACTCGCATGGGGACGCCTTTCCTGAGGCCACGAGAGCGGGTCGCTGAGGTCCCCGTCGTAAGTCGAGAGCACCTGCCGCAACTGGAGAAAATCCAGGAGGTACACCCCTCCAGGCAGATGAGGCCCCCATTTCCGCTGAGGCTTCTCGAGGCTAATAACACCTAACATCTGGAACTTCCAAAGGGTCCTTCACACCCTTGCTGCAACTCAAGAAGTTCCCGACTTACCCGGCTCCACTCGAAAGGAAGCACGAGACTCCCGCCCACATCCAGAGGAGACCCGTTTCTGCCTCCTAGCTCGAGAGGAGGGATCCTTTCCCTGCGTGCTTGGAAAGAATTCCCGGTGTTCCGTTGCATCTCAAGAGGAGGCACTCTCCACAGGAAAGGCGAGAGGAACTCCAGGGTCGTGCCACCATTCCCAGAGTCCCCCAGATGTCTCAGTCCATTCCAGGGAAACCTGTTTTCCCGGCACTTCCTCGACTTTCAAGCCGATTTTCGACTCACACCACGGTGGCACGTGGGACAGCCCTGTGGGAAAGCCTCGTGGAAAGCCTCGTGGGAAAGCCTCGAGGGAAAGCCACAGATCCCTTGATCCACGCGAAGGGAAGCGTGACCCTGCTGCTACAGCTCGGGAGGAAAGCGGACGTGCAGGCCCCCACTCGAGACGAGGTCTGACTCCCCTGGGAGACTCCAGAAGTTCCCCAAGATCCATGTCAGCACTGGAGAGAAATCCTCAGGTTCCGGCACCGACTCCACGCAAGGCCTTATGCTCCAGCATCGATGGGAGTGGAATCCCGAGAGGCCCCCCGAGCAACTCGCATGGGGTCTGGCCTTTCCTGAGGCCACCAGAGTGCGTCCCTGAGGTCCCGACATAAGTTGAGAGCACCTGCCGCAACTCGAGAAAATCCAGGAGGTTCTCCCCTCCAGGCGAGATGAGGCCCATGTCCGCTGAGGCGTCTCTAGGCTAATCACACCTAACCTCTGGAACTTCCAAAGGGTCCTTCACACCTTGCTGCAACTCAGGAAGTTCCCCGACATACCCGTCTCCACTCGAGAAGAAGCACGAGAGTTCCACCCACATCCAGAGGAGCCCCGTTTCCGCCTGATAGATCCAGCGGAGGATCGTTTCCCTGCGTGGTCGTGAAAGAATTCCCGGCGTTCCCGGCGCATCTCAAGAGGAGGCGCTCTCCACAGGAAAGGCAAGAGGAACTCGAGGGTCATGCCACCATTCGCAGAGTCCCCAGAAAATTCTTTGTCGGGAATTTTATTGGCCTTCCGCGTAAACCTAGCTATTCAGCCTTTTTCCTCCAGTTAATCTTCTTACTACCCTATAATTTCTTAATCTCATCTTACATTAATAAATACACAAGACTTTCCACGTCAACGCCGTCAATCCGTCGAATTCCCTGGATCCAGCGGGGCTGGACCCCGGCACACTGAGATATCTGGGGGACTCTTGGAATGATGGCACGACACTGGAGTTTCTCTCGCCTTTCCTGTGGAGAGCGCCTCCTCATGAGATGCGACGGGAACACCGGGAATTCTTTCCGGAACATACAGGGAAAGGATACCTGACCGCGAGGTACGAGGCGGAAACGGAGCTCCTCTGGATGGGCGGGACTCTCGTGCTTCCTCTCGAGTGGAGTCAGGTATGTTGGGGAACTTCTAGAGTTGTAGCAAAGGGTGTAAAGGACCCTTTGGAAGTTCCAGGTTAGGTGTGATTAGCCTCGAGACGCCTGAGCGGAAATGGGCCTCATCTCGCCTGGAGGGGAGAACCTCCTGGATTTTCTCGAGTTGCGGCAGGTGCTCTTGACTTACGACGGGGACCTCAGGGACCCGCTCTGGTGGCCTCAGGAAAGGCCAGTCCCATGCGAGTTGCTCGGGGCCTCTCGGGATTCCTCTCCCTTCGACGTCGGGCCTAAGACCTTGTGTTGAGTCGGTGCCGGAACCTGAGGATTCCTCTCCAGTGCTGACATGCATCTTGCGGTACTTCTGGAGTCTCCCAGGGAGTCAGTCCTCGTCTCGAGTGGGGGGCATGCACGTTCGCTTTCCTCCCGAGCTGTAGCAGAACTGTGACGCTTCCTTCGCTTGGATCAAGGGATCTGTGGCTTTCCCTCGAGGCTTTCCCAGGAGGCTTTCCCACGAGGCTTTCCCACAGGGCTGTCCCACGTGCCACCGTGGTGTGAGTCGATCCTCGGCTTGAAAGTCGAGGCAGTGCAGGGAAAACAGGTTTCCCTGGAATGGACTGAGACATCTGGGGGGACTCTGGGAATGGTTGCACGACCCTGGAGTTCCTCTCGCCTTTCCTGTGGAGAGCGCCTCCTCTTGAGATGAGACAGGAACGCCGGGAGTTCTTTCCGACCATGCAGGGAAAGGATCCCTCCTCTCGAGCTAGGAGGCTGAAACGGGGCTCCTCTGTATGTGGGCGGGACTCTCGTTCTTCCTCTCGAGTGGAGAGAGGTATGTCGGGGATCTTCTTGAGTTACAGCAAGGGTGTGAAGGACCCTTTGGAAGTTCCAGAGGTTAGGTGTGATTAGACTCGAGACGCCTCTGCAGAAATGGGCCTCATCTCGACTGCAGGGGAGAACCTCCTGGTTTTCTCGAGTTTCAGCAGGTGCTCTCCAGTTACGACCGGGACTTATGTAACCCGCTCTGGTCCGCTCAGGTAATGCCAGTCGACTTGCGAGTTGCTAAGGGACCTCTCGGGATTTGTCTCCGGTCGATGACGGGGCCTAAGACCTTTTTTGGAATCGGTGCCCGAACCTGAGGTTTCCTCTCCAGTGCTGAAATGGATCTTGGGGTACTACTGGAGTCTCCACAGGGGAGTCATCTTCGTCTCCAATGGGGGCATGCACGTGCGCTTTTCTCCCGAGCATTAGGAGCAGAGTCAATTTTCCCGTTGGGTTGATCAAGGGGTTTCTTGTTTTCCCTCGAGGCTTTCCACGAGGCTTTCCCACAGGGCTGTCCCACGTGCCACCATCGTGTGAGTCGGTCCTCAGCGTGAACGTCGAGGCAGTGCAGGGTAAACAAGTTCCTCTGGAAAGGACTGAGACATCTGGGGGACTCTTGGAATGGTGGAACGACCCTGGAGTTCCTCTCTCCTTTCTTGTGGAGCGTGCCTCTCTTGAGATGCGACAGGTACGACAGGAATTTTTCCCGGCCAATCAGGGTAAGGATCCCTCATCTTGAGCCAGGAGGGGAATTGGGGCTCCTCTGGATGTGGGTGGTACCCTAGTGGTTCCTATGGAGTGGCGACGGGTCTCTCGTGGAACCTCTTGAGTTGCAGCTATGGTGTGAAGGACCCTTTGGAAGTTCCAGAGGTTAGGTGTGATTTAGCGTCGAGATGCCTCAGCGGAAATGGCCTCATCTCGCCTGGAGGGAGAACCTTATGGATTTTCTCTAGTTGCGGCAGGTGCTCTCGACTTACGACGGGGACCTCAGGACCCGCTCTGGTGGCCTCAGGAAAGGCCAGGCGCCATGCGTTGCTCGGGGGCTCTCAGGATTCCTCTCCTTCGATGCCGGGGCCTAAGACCTTGTGTGGAGTCGGGCCGGAACCTGAGGATTCCTCTCCAGTGTGGACATGGATCTTGGGTACTTCTGGAGTCTCCCCAGGGGAGTTCGTCGTCGTCTTGTGTGGGGGCATGAACGTGCGCTTTTGCTCCGAGCTGTAGCAGCAGTGTCACGCTTCCCTTTGCATGGATCAAGGGATCTGTGGCTTTCCTCGTGGCTTTCCCACGAGGCTTTCCCACAGGGCTGTCCCACGTGCCATCGTGGTGTGAGTCGATCCTCGGCTAGAAATTCGAGGCAGTGCAGGGAAATTAGGTTTCCCTGGAATGGACTGAGACATCTGGCAGACTCTGGGAATGGTGGCACGACCCTGGAGTTCCTCTCGCCTTTCCTGGAGAGTGCCTCCTCTTGAGATGCGCCAGGAACGCCAGGAATTCTTTCCTGACTACGCAGGGAAAGGATCCTTCCTCTCGAGCTAGGAGGCGGAAACGGGGCTCCTCTGGATGTGGGCGGGTCTCTGGTGCTTCCTCCCTGTGGAGACGGGTATGTCGGGGAACTTCTTGAGTTGCAGCAAGGGTGTGAAGGACCCTTTGGAAGTTCCAGAGGTTAGGTGTGATTAGCCTCGAGACGTCTCAGTGGAAATGGGCCTCATCTCGCCTGAAGGGGAGAATCTCCTTCATTTTCTCGAGTTGCGGCAGGTGCTCTCGACTTACGACGGGACCTCAGGGACCCGTTCTGTTGGCCTTAGGAAGACCAGTCCCCATGCGAGTTGCTAGAGGCCTCTCGGGATTCCTCACCGGTAGATGCCGGGGCCCAAGACCTTCGGTGGAGTGGGGGCCAGAACCTGAGTATTCCTCTCCAGTGCTGACATGTTTTTGGGATACTTCTGAAGTCTCCCAAGGGGAATCAGTCCTCGTCTCGAGTGGGGGCATGCGCATGCTCCTTCCTCCCGAGCTGTAGCAGCAGTGTCATGCTTCCCGTCGCGTGGATCAATGGATCTGCTGGCTTTTCCTCTAGGCTTTTCCTAGAGATTTCCCACGAGGCTTTCCCACAGGGCTGTCCCCCGTGCCACCGGTGGTGTGAGGCGATCCTCGGCATGAAAGTTTAAGCACTCTGTAAAAACAAGATCCTCTGGAATGGACTGAGACATCTGGGCACGCTTGGAATTGTGCACGACCATGGAGTTCCTCTCTTCCTTCCTGTGGAGAGCGCCTCCACCTGAGATGCGACGGGAATGCCGGAAGTTCTTTCCCGACCAAGCAGGGAAAGGATCCCTCATCTCTAGCTAGGAGGATGAAACGGGGTCTACTCTGGATGTGGGCAGGACCCTCGTGTTTCCTCTCGAGTGGAGATGGGAATGTCGGGAACTTCTTGAGTTGCAGCAAGGGTGTGAAGGACCCTTTGGAAGTTCCAGAGATTAGATGTAATTAGCCTCGAGACACCTCATTGGAAATGGGCCTCATCTCGCCTGGAGGGGAGAACCTCCTGGATTTTCTCGAGTTGCGGCAGGTGCTCCTGACTTACGACGGGGACCTCAGGGACCCGCTCTGGTGGCTTCATCAAAGGCCAGTCCCCATGCCAGATGCTGGGGGCTTCTCTTGATAACTCTCCTGTTGATGCCCGGCCGAACAACTTGTGTGGATTCAGGGCCGGAACCTGAGGTTTCCTCTGCAGTGCTGACATGGATATTGGGGTTCTTCTGGAGTCTCCCCTGGAGAGTCAATCCTCCTCTCAAGTGAGGGCACGCACGTGTGCTTCCTCCCCGAGCTGTAGCAGCAGGGTCACGCTTCCCGTCGTGTGGATCAAGGGATCTGTGGCTTTCCCTGGAGGCTTTCCCACGAGGCTTTCTCACAGGGCTTTTCCTCGTGCCACCGTGGTGTGAGTTGATCCTCAGCGTGAAAGTCGAGGCAGTGCAGGGAAACAGGTTCCTCTGAATTGGACTGATGCTGGGAGCCAGTATGAGGACTCCCGCCCGTGATAACGTCATGAGGAAGAAAGCTGACATAGGCATGGTGTGTTCAGACTTCAGGGACCCCTCTGGAAGTTCCTACGCACGTACCAACAAAATTGCCGGCTTTTTTGCTCTGCTTTTCCACTCTTCTGACATTTTCTGGAAAAAGTCAATTCAGGGCTTTAGTCTTCTGCATTTGAAAGAGTGTTTCAATCCAAAACCCCTCTGAATGCTTTCTAGCCTGCTGCAGGACTCGTACAGCTGGGCATGTGATTGTTTGAGGCCTCCTTTCCCGAGGAGGCACAGGAAGCTTAAAACATCCTAGGAATGTAGGGGCATCCGAGGAGTCAAAATCTTTATAATAGGACTGATTAAAAGTTTCATTTTTTGGGTCAATGCTTGCTGCTAAATTTTCATATCCTTTATTTTTAGATAGAGTTGGTATATTAAAAAAACAAGTAGTAGACCTGGTATTAGCAACATTAGATCTTTGAGTTAAGTACCTTCTTTGTTATAACCCACAGCACCTTTGTTCTATAGAGATGTAACTTTAATGCTTTAAGGAAATGCAGATTAAAGAAAAACACTTCAGAGGAAACAAAATTAACATTCATTAAGGAAGAGAGCCAAAAAGTGTTTAACAAGCCTCTTGGCCAGAAGATAATGTAAATCACCAGAGACCTTTTGTATACAAAATGATGTACAGAAAGAGTCTGGGGTGCGAACGCTACATAATTTTGTGTTACCCACTGAAATCCATGTTTTATCAAAAGTATAAAAGGCTTTATGAACAATAAAGGATGGGGCCAGTTTCTCGGGCCAGTTTCTCGAACTAGTCTCTCGGCCTGGTTTCTTGAGACTCAGGCTCCCCCCGTGTCTTTTTCTCTCTTTCTTCTTCTCTCCCTTTCCTTCTCTCTGCTTTTTACTTTAACTTCAGGCTGAATCTCCACCAGGGGCGCGGAGGCTCGCCAGGTCTACTTACTTGCCTGGCTGTTAAGACCTGCACAAAAGGGAGCTTAAGGTGTGGCACCCTTAGATATTCAAGCAGGGGCTGGTGGCCCAACGTAGATGGTGAAAATTCCTTGTCTGGAATTTTGGCCTTCCACGTAAACCAAGCTATTCAGCCCATTTCCTCCAGTTAATCTTCTTACTACACTATAATTTCTTAATCTAATCTTACATTAATAAATAAAAAAGACTTTCCACGACAACGCCGTCCATCCGTCGAATTCCCTGGATCCAGCGGGGCTGGACCCGGCAGACTGAGATATCTGGGGACTCTTGGAATGGTGGCACGACCTGGAGTTCCCCGCCTTCTGTGGAGAGCGCCTCCTCATGAGATGCGACGGGAACACCGGAATTCTTTCCCGAACATGCAGGGAAAGGATACCTGACCTCGAGGTATGAGGCGGAAACGGGGCTCCTCTGGATGTGGCGGGATTCTCGTGCTTCCTCTCGAGTGGAGTCAGGTATGTCGGAGAACTTCTTGAGTTGCAGCAAGAGTGTGAAGGACCCTTTGGATGTTCCAGATGTTAGGTATGGTTAGCCTCGAGACGCCTCAGAGGAAAAGGGCCTCATATCCCCTGGAGGGGAGAACCTCCTGGATTTTCTCAAGTTGCGGCAGGTGCTCTCGACTTACGACGGGGACCTCAGGGACCCGCTCTGTGGCCTCAGGAAAGGCCAGTCCCCATGCAAGTTGCTCGGGGCCTCTCGGGATTCCTCTCCCGTCGATGCCGGGGCCTAAGACCCTGTGTGGAGACGTGCCGGAACCTGAGGTTTCCTCTCCTGTGCTGACATGGATCTTGGGTACTTCTGGAGTCTCCCCAGGGGATTAGTCGTCGTCTTCTGTGGGGGCATGAACGTGCACTTTCCTCCCGAGCTGTAGCAGCAGTGTCACGCTTCCCTTCGCCTGGATCAAGGGATCTGTGCCTTTCCCTTGAGGCTCTCCACGAGCTTTCCCAGGAGGCTTTCCCACAGGGCTGTCCCACGTGCCACCGTGGTGTGAGTCGATCCTCGGCTTGAAAGTCGCGGCAATCGAGGGAAAACAGATTTCCCTGGAATGGACTTAGACATCTGCGGGACTCTGGGAATGGTGGCAAGCCGGGAGTTCCTCTCGCCTTCCAGTGGAGAGCGCCTCCTCTTGAGATGCGACGAGAACGCAGGGAATTCTTTCCCGACCACGCAGGGAAAGGATCCCTCCTCTCTAGCTAGGAGGCGGAAACGGGGCTCCTCTGAATGTGGGCGGACTCTCTTGCTTACTTTCGAGTAGAGAGGAAATATTGGGGACTTCTTGAGTTGCAACAAGGGTGTGAAGGACCCTTTGGAAGTTCCAGAGGTTAGGTGTGATTAGCCTCGAGACGCCTCAGTGGAAATGGCCCTCATCTCGTCTGGAGGGGAGAACCTCCTGGAGTATTTCGAGTTGCGGCAGGTGCTCTCGACTTACGACGGGGACCTCAGGGACCCGCTCTGGTGGCCTCAGGAAAGGCCAGTCCCCATGCGAGTTGCTCGGGGGCCTCTCGGGATTCCTCTCCCGTCGATGGCGGGCCTAAGACCCTGTGTGGAGTCGGTTCCGGAACCTCAGGTTTCCTCTCCAGTGCTGACATGGATCTTGGGTACTTCTGGAGTCTCCCCAGGGGAGTTAGTCGCGTCTTGTGTGGGGGCATGAACGTGCGCTTTCCTCCCGAGCTGTAGCAGCAGTGCAACGCTTCCCTTCACGTGGATCAAGGGATCTTTGGCTTTCCCTCTTTCCCTCGAGGCTTTCCCACGGGGCTGTCCCACGTGCCATCGTGGTGTGAGTCGATCCTCGGCTAGAAATTCGAGGCAGTGCAGGGAAATCAGGTTTCCCTGAAATCGACTGAGACATCTGGGGGACTCTGGGAATGGTGGCACGACCCTGGAGTTCCTCTCGCCTTTTCCTGTGGAGAGCACCTCCTCCTGAGATGCGACAGGAACGCCGGGAATTCTTTCCCGACCACGCAGGGAAAGGATCCCTCCTCTCGGGCTAGGAGCGGAAACGGGGCTCCTCTGGATGTGGGCGGGTCTCTGGTGCTTCCTCTCGAGTGGAGACGGGTATGTCGGGGAACTTCTTGAGTTGCAGCAAGGGTGTGAAGGGTCCTTTGGAAGCTCCAAAGGTTTGGTGTGATTAGCCTCGAGACGCCTCAGCGGAAATGGGCCTCATCTCGCCTGGAGGGGAGAACCTCCTGGATGTTCTCAAGTTGCGGCAGGTGCTCTCGACTTACGACGGGGACCTCAGGGACCCGCTCTGGTGGCCTCAGGAAAGTCCAGTCCCCATGCGAGTTGATCGGGGGCCTCTCGGGATTCTTCTCCCGTCGATGCCGGGGCCTAAAACCTTGTGTGGAGATGATGCCGGAACCTGAGATTTCCTCTCCAGTGCTGACATGGATCTTGGGTATTTCTGGAGTCTCCCCAGGGGAGTCAGTCCTCGTCTCCAGTGGGGCATGCACGTGCGCTTTCCTCCCGTGCTGTAGCAGCTGTGTCACGCTTCCCTTCGCCTGGATCAAGGGATCTGTGCCTTTCCCTTGAAGCTCTCCCCCGAGGCTTTCCCAGGAGGCTTTCCCACAGGGCTGTCCCACGTGCCACCGTGGTGTGAGTCCATCCTCGGCTTGAAAGTCGTGGCAATCGAGGGAAAACAGATTTCCCTGGAATGGACTTAGACATCTCTGGGACTCTGGGAATGGTGGCAAGACCCGGGAGTTCCTCTCACCTTCCAGTGGAGAGCGCCTCCTCTTGAGATGCGACGGGAATGCCGGGAATTCTTTCCCGACCAAGCAGGGAAAGGATCCCTCCTCTCAAGCTAGGAGGCGGAAACGGGGCTCCTCTGGATGTGGGGCGGACTCTCGTGCTTACTCTCGAGTAGAGACGGGAATGTCGGGGAACTTCTTGAGTTGTAGCAAGGGTGTGAAGGACCCTTGGAAGTTCCAGATGTTAGGAGTGATTAGCCTCGAGACGCCTCAGCGGAAATGGGCCTCATCTCGCCTGGAGGCGCAACCTCCTGGATTGTTTCTAGTTGCGGCAGGTGCTCTCGTCTTACGACGGGGACCTAGGGACCCGCTCTGGTGTCCTCAGGAAAGGCCAATCCCCATGCGAGTTGCTCGGGGGCCTCTCGGGATTTCTCTGCCGTCCATGCCGGGGCTTAAGACCTTGTGTGGAGTCGGAGCCGGAACGTGAGGATTCCTCTCCAGTGCTGACATGGATCTTAGGGTACCTCCGGAGTCTCCCACGGAGTCAATCCTCGTCTCAAGTAGGGGCATGCACCTGCGCTTTCCTCCCAAACTGCAGCAGCAGTGTCACGCTTCCCCTCCCGTGGATCAAGGGATCAGTGGCTTTCCCTCGGGGCTTTCCCATGAGGCTTTCACACGAGGCTTTCCCACAGGCTGTGCCACGTGCCATCGTGGAGTCAGCCGATCCTCGGCTTGAAAGTCGAGGCAGTGCATGGAAAACAGTTTTCCCTGCAATGGACTGAGGCATCTGGGGACTCTGGGAAGGTGGCATGACCCTGGACTCGCGCCCTTTCCTGTGGAGAGCGACCTCTTGAGATGCGACGGGAACGCCGGAATTCTTCCCGACCACGCAGGGAAAGGATCCGTCCAGTCGAGCTATGAGGCCGAAACGGGGCTCCTCTGGATGTTGGCGGGACTCTCGTGTGCCGGGAGCCAGTGTGAGGAATCCCACCCGTGACAAGGTCATGAGGAAGGAAGTTGACATACGCAAGGCATGCTCAGACTTCAGGGACCCTCTGGAAATTCCTAAGCATGTACCCCAACAAAAAATCTGCCGGCTTTTGTGCTCTGCTTTTCCACTCTTCTGACATTTTCTGGAAAAAGTCAATTCAGGGCTTTAGTCTTCTGCATTTGAAAGAGTGTTTCAATCCAACAACCCCTCCGATGGCTTTCTAGCCTGCCTGCAGGACTCGTACAGCTGAGCTTGTGTTTGAGGCCTCCTGACCGCAGGAGGCACAGGAAGCTTAAAAATCCTAGGAATGTAGGGGCTTCCGAAGAAGTCAAAATCTTTAGAATAGGTCTGATTAAAAGTTTCATTTTTTGGGTCAATGCTTGCTGCCAAATTTTCATATCCTTTATTTTTAGATATAGTTGGTATATAGAAAAACAAGTAGTAGACCTGGTATTAGCAACATTAGATCTTCGAGTTAAGTACCTTCTTTGTTATATCCCACTGCCACCTTTGTTCTATAGAGATGTAACTTTAATGCTTTAAGGAGATGCAAATTAAAGAAAAACACTTCAGGGGAAACAAAATCAACATTCATTAAGGAAAGAGAGATAAAAAGTGTTAACAAGCTCT
>NW_017217394.1:0-12562 GCF_001704415.2 Capra hircus | reverse complement strand
GTCCCCGAGCAACTCGCAAGGGACTGGCCTTTCCTGAGGCCACCAGAGCGGGTCCTGATGTCCCCGTCGTAAGTCGAGAGCACCTGCCGCAACTCGAGAAAATCCAGGAGGTTCTCCCCTCATTCGAGATGAGGCCCATTTCCACTGAGCGTCTTGAGGCTAATCACACCTAAACTCTGGAACTTCCAAAGGGTCCTTCACACCTTGCTGCAACTCAAGAAGTTCCCCGACATATACCCGACTCCACTCGAGAGGAAGCACGAGAGTCCCGCCACAACCAGAGGAGCCCCCGTTTCCGCCTCCTAGCTCGAGAGGAGGGATCCTTTCCTGCGTGGTCGGGAAAGAATTCCCGGCCTTCCCGTCGCATCTCAATTGAGGAGGCGCTCTCCACAGGAAAGGCGAGAGGAACTCCAGGGTCGTGCCACATTCCCAGAGTCCCCCAGATGTCTCAATCCATTCCAGGGAAACCTGTTTTCCCTACACTGCTCGACTTTCAAAGCCGAGGATCGACTCACACCACGGTGGCACGTGGACACAGTGGGAAAGCCTCGTGGGCCTCATGGGAAAGCCTCGAGGGAAAGCCCCTGATCCCTTGATCCACGCGAAGGGAAGCGTGACACTGCTGCTACAGCTCGGGAGGAAAGCGCACTTGCATGCCCCCACTCGAGACGAGGACTGACTCCCCTGGGGAGACTCCAGAAGTACCCCAAGATCCATGTCAGCACTGGAGAGGAATCCTCAGGTTCCGGCACCGATTCCACACAAGGTCTTAGGCCCCGGCTTCGACGGGAGAGGAATCCCGAGAGGCCCCGAGCATCTCGCATGGGGACTGGCCTTTCCTGAGGCCACCAGAGCGGGTCCCTGAGGTCCCAGTCGTAAGTCGAGAGCACCTGCCGCAACTCGAGAAAATCCAGGAGGTTCTCCCCTCCAGGCGAGATGAGGCCCATTTCCGCTGAGGCGTCTGGAGGCTAATCGCATCTAACATCTGGAACTTCCAAAGGGTCTTTCACTCCTTTACTGCAACTCAAGAAGTTCCTCGACAAATCGGTCTCACTCGAGAGGAAGCACGAGATTCCCGCCCACATCCAGCAGAGACCCGTTTCCGCCTCCTAGCTCGAGAGTAGGGATCCTTTCCCTGCGTGGTCGGGAAGAATTCCCGGCGTTCCCTTCGCATCTCAAGAGGAGGCGCTCTCCACAGGAATTTGAGAGGAACTCCAGGGTTGTGCCACCATTCCCAGAGTCCCCAGATGTCTCAGTCCATTCCAGGGAAACCTGTTTTCCCTGCACTGTCCGACTTTCTAGCCGGGGTTGGACTCACACCACGGTGGCACGTGGACAGCACTGTGGGAAAGCCTCGTGGGAAAGCCTTGATGGAAAGCCACAGATCCCTTGATCCACACGAAGGGAAGCGCGACACTGCTGCTACAGCTCGGTAGGAAAGTGCACGTGCATGCCCCCACTCGAGACGAGGACTGACTCCCCTGGGAGACTCCAGAAGTACCCAAGATCCATGTCAGCACTGGAGAGGAATCCTCAGGTTCCGGCACCGACTCCACACAAGATCTTAGGCCCCTGCATCGACGGGAGAGAATCCGAGATACTCGCATGGAGGATCCACGATCCTCGGTCCCTGAGGTTCCGTCGAGAGCACCTGCCGCAACTCGAGAAAATCCAGGAGGTTCTGCCCTCCAGGAGATGAGGCCATTTCCGCTGAGCGTCCTGAGGCTAATCACACCTAAACTCTGAACTTCAAAGTCCTTCACACCCCTTGCAACTCAAGAAGTTCCTCGAAAAACCGTCTCCACTCGAGAGGAAGCACGAGAGTCGCCCACATCCAGCGGAGCCGTTTCCGCCTCCTAGCTCGAGAGGAGGATCCTTTCCCTGCTGGTCGGAAAAAAGCATCTCTGTCCAGTCCTGTGTGGCGTCTCGTTGAAAGTCGAGCAGTGCAGGAAAACAGGTTTCCCTGGAATGGACTAGACATCGGGGACTCTGGGATGTGCCGACCTGAGTTCTCTGCCTTTTGGAGAGCGCCTCCTTGAGATGCGACGGAAGCGGGAATTCTTTCCACCACGCAGGGAAAGGATCCCTCCTCTCGAGCTAGGAGGCGGAAAGGGGCTCCTCTGATGTGGGCGGACTTCGTGCTTCCTCTCGAGTGGAGATGGGTATGTCGGGGAACTTCTTGAGTTGGCAGCAAGGGTGTGAAGGACCCTTTGGAAGTTCCAGGGTTTAGGTGTGATTAGCCTCGAGACGCCTCATCGGAAATGGGCCTCATCTCGCCTGGAGGGTAGAACCTCCTGAATTTTCTCGAGTTGGCGGCAGGTTCTCTCGACTTACTACGGGGACCTCAGGGACCCGCTCTGGTGGCCTCAGGAAAGGCCAGTCCCTATGCGAGTTGCTCGGGGACTCTCGGGATTCCTCTCCCGTCGATGTCGGGGCCTGAGACCTTGTGTGGAGTCGGGGCCAAAACCTGAGGTTTCTTCTCCAGTGCTGACATGGATCTTGAGGTACTTCTGGAGTCTCCCCAGAGGAGTCAGTCCTCGTCTCGAGTGGGGGCATGCACGTGGGCTTTCCTTCCGAGCTGTAGCAGCAGGGTCCGCGCTTCCCTTCGCGGCGATCAAGGGATCTGTAGCTTTCCCTCGTGGCTTTCCCACGAGGCTTTCCACGAGGCTTTCCCACAGGGCTGTCCCACGTGCCACCGTGGTGTGAGTCGAATCCTCGGCTTGAAAGTCGAGGCAGTGCAGGGAAAACAGGTTTCCCTGGAATGGACTGAGACATCTGGGGACTCTGGGAATGGTGGCACGACCTGAGAGTTCCTCTCGCCTTTCCTGTCGAGAGCGGGTCCACTTGAGATTTGACGGGAACGCGGGGAATTCTTTCCCCACCACGCAGGAAAAGGATCCCTCCTCTCGAGCTAGGAGGCGGAAACGGGGCTCCTCTGGATGTGGGCGGGACTCTCGTGCTTCCTCTCGAGTGAAGACGGGTATGTCGGGGAACTTCTTGAGTTGCAGCCAGGGTGTGAAGGACCCTTTGGAAGTTCCAGATGTTAGGTGTGATTTGCCTGGAGGCGCCTCAGCGGAAATGGGCCTCATCTCGCCTGGAGGGGAGAAACTCCTGGATTTTCTCGAGTTGCGGCAGGTGCTCTTGACTTACGACGGGGACCTCAGGGACCCGCTCTGGTGGCCTCAGGAAAGGCCAGTCCCCATGCGAGTTGCTCGGGGGCCTCTTGGCATTCCTCTCTCGTGGATGCCGCTGCCTAAGACCTTGTGTGGAGTCGGTGCCTGAACCTGAGGATTCCTCTCCAGTGCTGACATGGATCTTGGGGTACTTCTGGAGTCTCCCCAGGGGAGTCAGTCCTCGTTTCGAGAGGGGCATGCACGTGCGCTTTCCTCCCGAGGTGTAGCAGCCGTGTCGCGCTTCCCTTCGCGTGGATCAAGGGATCTGTGGCTTTCCCTCGAGGCTTTCCCACGAGGCTTTCCCACGAGGCTTTTCCATGAGGCTTTCCCACAGGGCTGCCCCACGTGCCACCGTGGTGTGACTCGATCTTCGGCTTGAAAGTGGAGGCAGTGCAGGGAAAACAGGTTTCCCTGGAATGGACTGAGACATCTGGGGGACTCTGGAAATGGTGGCACGACCCTGGAGTTTCTCTCGCCTTTCCTGTGGAGAGCGCCTCCTCTTGAATTGTTACGGAAACGCCGGGAATTCTTTCCCGAGCACGTAGGGAAAGGATCCCTCCTGTCGAGCTAGGAGGCGGAAACTGGGCTCCTCTGGATGTGGGTGGGACTCTCGTACTTCCTCTCGAGTGGAGACGGGTATGTCGGGGAACTTCTTGAGTTGCAGCAAGGGTGTGAAGGACCCTTTGGAAGTTCCAGAGTTTAGGTGTGAATAGCCTCGAAATGCCTCAGCGGAAATGGGCCTCATCTCGCCTGGAGGGGAGAACCTCCTGGATTTTCTCGAGTTGCGGCAGGTGCTCTCGACTTACGACCTGGACCTCAGGGACCCGCTGTGGTGGCCTCAGGAAAGGCCAGTCCCCATGCGACTTGCTCGGGGGCCTCTCGTGACTCCTCTCCCGTCGATGCGGGGGCCTAAGATCTTGTGTGGAGTGAGTGCCGGAACCTGAGTATTCCTCTCCAGTGCTGACATGTATCTTGCGGTACTTCTGGAGTCTCCTCAGGGGAGTCAGTCCTCGTCTCGAGTGGGGGCATGCACGTGCGATTTCCTCCTGAGCTGTAGCAGCAGTGTCACGCTTCCCTTCGCGTGGATCAAGGGATCTGTGGCTTTCACTCGAGGCTTTCCCACGAGGCTTTCCCACAGGGCTATCCCACGTGCCACCTTGGTGTGAGTCGATACTCACCTTGAAAGTCGACGCAGTGCAGGGAAAACAGGTTTCCCTGGAATGGACTGAGACATCTGGAGGACTCTGGGAATGGTGGCAACACCCTGGAGTTCCTCTGCCTTTCCTGTCGAGAGTGCCTCCTCTTGAGATGCCGACGGAAACGCCGGGAATTCTTTCCCGAGCACGCAGGGAATTGATCCCTCCGTCGAGCTAGGAGGTCGGAACGGGGCACATCTGGATGTGGCCGGGACTCTCGTGCTTCCTCTCGAGTGGAGACGGGGTATGTCGGGGAACTTCTTGAGTTGCAAAAAGGGTGTGAAGGACCCTTTGGAAGTTCCAGAGTTTAGGTGTGAATAGCCTTGAGACGCCTCAGCAGAAATGGGCCTCATCTCGCCTGGAGGGGAGAAGCCTCCTGGATTTTCTCGAGTTGCGGCAGGTGCTCTCGACTTACGACGGGGATCTCAGGGACCTGCTCTGGTGGCCTCAGGAAAGGCCAGTCCCTTTGCGCGTTGCTCCGGGGCCTTCGGGTTTCCTCTCCCGTCGATGCTGGGGCCTAAGACCTTGTGTGGAGTCAGTGCCGGAACCTGAGTATTCCTCTCCACTGCTGACATGGATCTTGGGGTAATTCTGGAGTCTCCCCAGGGGAGTCAGTCCTCGTCTCGAGTGGGGGTATGCACGTGCGCTTTCCTCCCGAGCTGTAGCAGCAGTGTCACGCTTCCCTTCGAGTGGATCAACGGATCTGTGGCTTTCCCTCGAGGCTTTCCCAAGAGGCTTTCCCACGAGGCTTTCCCACAGGGCTGTCCCACGTGCCACCTTGGTGTGAGTCGATCCTCAGCTTGAAAGTCGACGCAGTGCAGGGAAAACAGGTTTCCCTGGAATAGACTGAGACATCTGGAGGACTCTGGGAATGGTGGCACCACCCTGGAGTTCCTCTGCCTTTCCTGTCGAGAGCGCCTCCTCTTGAGATGCGACGGAAACGCCGGGAATTCTTTCCCGAGCACGCAGGGAAAGGATCCCTCCGTCGAGCTAGGAGGCGGAAACGGGTCTCCTCTGGATGTGGGCGGGACTCTCGTGCTTCCTCTCGAGTGGGGACGGGTATGTCGGGGAACTTCTTGAGTTGCAAAAAGGGTGTGAAGGACCCTTTGGAAGTTCCAGAGTTTAGGTGTGAATATCCTCGAGACGCCTCAGCGGAAATGGGCCTCATCTCGCCTGGAGGGTGAGAACCTCCTGGATTTTCTCGAGTTGCAGGAGGTGCTCTCGACTTACGACGGGGACCTCAGGGACCCGCTCTGGTGGCCTCAGGAAAGGCCAGTCCCCATGGGAGTTGCTCGGGGGCCTCTCGGGATTCCTCTCCCGTCGAAGTCGGGGCCTAAGACCTTGTGTGGAGTCGGTGCCGGAACCTGAAGGATTCCTCTCCAGTGCTGACATGGAATCTTGGGGTACTTCTGAGTCTCCCCAGGGGAGTCAGTCCTCGTCTCGAGTGGGGGCCTGCACGTGAGCTTTCCTCTCGAGCTGTAGCAGCAGTGTCACGCTGGCATAAGACCTTGTGTGGAGTCGGTGCCGGAACCTGAGAATTCCTCTACAGTGCTGACTTGGATCTTGGGGTACTTCTGAGTCTCCCCAGGGGAGTCAGTCCTCGTCTCGAGTGGGGGCCTGCACGTGCGCTTTCCTCTCGAGCTGTAGCAGCGGTGTCACGCTTCCCTTCGCTTGGATCAAGGGATCTGTGGCTTTCCCTCGAGGCTTTCCCACGAGCTTTCCCACGGGGTTTTCCCACGAGTCTTTCCCACAGGGCTGTCCCACGTGCCACCGTGGTGTGAGTCAATCCTTGGCTTGAAAGTCGAGGCAGTGCAGGGAAAACAGGTTTCCCTGGAATGGACTGAGACATCTGGGGGACTCTGGGAATGGTGGCACGACCCTGGAGTTCCTCTCGCCTTTCCTTTGGAGAGCGCCTCCTCTTGAGATGCGACGGAAGCGCAGGGAATTCTTTCCCGAGCCACGCAGGGAAAGGATTCCCTCCTCTCGAGCTAGGACTTGGAAACGGGGCTCCTCTGGATGTGGGCGGGACTCTCGTGCTTCCTCTCGAGTCGGAGACTGGTATGTCGGGGTACTTCTTGAGTTGCAGCAAGGGTGTGAAGGACCCTTTGGAAGTTTCAGATGTTAGGTGTGAATTAGCCTCGAGAAGCCTCAGCGGAAATGGGCCTCATCTGACCTGGTGGGGAGCACCTCCTGGATTTTCTCGAGTTGCGGCAGGTGCTCTCGTCTTACGACGGGGACCTCAGGGACCCGCACTGGTGGCCCCAGGAAAGGCCAGTCCCCATGCGAGTTGCTCGGGGGCCTCACGGGATTCCACTCCCGTCGATGCCGGGGCCTAAGACCTTGTGTGGAGTCAGTGCCGGAACCTGAGGATTCTTCTCCAGTGCTTACGTGGATCTGGGGGTACTTCTGGAGTCTCCCAAGTGGAGTCAGTCCTCGTCTCGAGTGGGGGCATGCATGTGCGATTTCCTCCCGAGCTGTAGCAGCAGTGTTACCCTTTCCTTCTCGTGGATCTAGGAATCTGTGGCTTTCCCTCGAGGCTTTCCCACGAGGCTTTCCCTCGAGTCTTTCCCACAGGGCTGTCCCACGTGCCACCATATTGTGAGTCGATCCTTGGCGTGAAAGTCGAGGCAGTGCAGGGAAAACAGGTTTCCCTGGAGTGGAATGAGACACCTGGGGGACTCTGGGAATGGTGGCACGACCCTGGAGTTCCTCTTGCCTTTCCTGTGGAGAGCGCCTCCTCTTGAGATGCGACGGGAACACCGGGAATTCTTTCCCGAACACGCAGGGAAAGGATCCCTCCTCTCGAACTAGGAGGCGGAAACGGGGCTCCTCTGGATGTGAGCGGGACTCTCGTGCTTCCTCTCGAGTGAAGATGGGTATGTCGGGGAACTTCTTGAGTTGCAGCCAGGGTCTGAAGGACCCTTTGGATGTTCCAGATGTTAGATGTGATTAGCCTTGTGACACCTCAGCGGAAATGGGCCTCATCTCGCCTGGAAGGGAGAACCTCCTGGATTTTCTCGAGTTGCGGCAGGTGCTCTCGACTTACGACGGGGACATCAGGGACCCGCTCTGGCGGCCTCAGGAAAGGGCATTCCGCATGGAGTTCCACGTGGGCCTCTCGGGATTCCTCTCCCGTCGATGCTGGGGCCTAAGACCTTGTGTGCAGTCACTGCCGGAACCTGAGGATTCCAATCCAGTGCTGACATGGAACTTGGGGTACTTCTGGAGTCTCCCCAGTGGAGTCAGTCCACGTCTCGAGTCGGGGCATGCACTTGCGCTTTCTTCCCGAGCTGTAGCAGCAGTGTCCCGCTTCCCTTCGCGCGGATCAAGGGATCTGTGGCTCTCCCACCAGGCTTTCCCACGAGGCTTTCCCACAGGGCTGTCCCCCGTGGCACCATGGTGTGAGTCGATCCTCGTCCTGAAAGTCGAGGCAGTACAGGGAAAACAGGTTTCCCTGGAATGGACTGAGACATCTGGGGGACTCTGGGAATGGTGGCACGACACTGGAGTTCCTCTCGCCTTTCCTGTGGAGAGCGCCTTCTCTTGAGATGCAAAGGGAACGCCGGGAATTCTTTCCCGACCACGCAGGGAGAGGATCCCTCCTCTCGAGCTAGGAGGCGGAAACGGGGCTCCTCTGGATGTGGGCAGGACTCTCGTGCTTCCTTCGAGTGGAGACGGGTATGTCGGGGAACTTCTTGAGTTGCAGCAAGGGTTGAAGGACCCTTTGGAAGTTCCAGAGTTTAGGTGTGATTAGGCTCGAGACGCCTCAGCGGAAATGGGCCTCATCTCGCCTGGAGGGGAGAACCTCCTGGATTTTCTCGAGTTGGGGCAGGTGCTCTCGTCTTACGTCGGGGACATCAGGGACCCGCTCTGGTGGCCTCAGGAAAGGCCAGTCCACATGCGAGTTGCTCGGGGGCCTCTCGGGATTCCTCTCTCGTCGATGCCGGGGCCTAAGGCCTAGTGTCAAGTCGGTGCCGGAACTGGAGGATTCCTCTCCAGTGCTGACATGGATCTTGGGGTACTTCTGGAGTCTTCCAAGGGGAGTCAGTCCTCGTCTCGAGAGGGGTATGCACGAGCGCCTTTCTCCCGAGCTGTCGCAGCAGTGTCGCGCTTCCCTTCTCGTGTATCAAGGGATCTGTGGCTTTCCCTCGAGGCTTTCCCACGAGGCTTTCCCAAGAGGCTTTCCCACGACGTTTTTCCCACTGGGCTGTCCCACATACCACCGTGGTGTGAGTCGATCCTCGGCTTGAATGTCGAGGCAGTGCTGGGAAAACTGGTTTTCCTGTTATGGACTGAGCATCTGGGGGACTCTGGGAATAGTGGCACGACCCAGGAGATCCTCTCGCCTTTCTGTGGTGAGCGCCTCCACTTGAGATGCGACGGGATCGCCGGGAATTCTTTCTCGACCACACAGGAAATGAATCCCTCCTCTGGAACTATGAAGCGGAAACGGGGCTCCTCTGGATGTGGGTGGGACTCTCGTGCTTACTCTCGATTGGAAACGGGTATGTCGAGGAACTTCTTGTGTTGCAGCAAGGGTGTTAAGGACCCTTTGGAGGTTCCAGAGGTTAGGTGTGATTAGCATCGAGACGCCTCAGGGGAAATGGGCCTCATCTCGCCTGAAGGGGAGAACCTCCTGGATTTTCTCAAATTGCGGGCAGTTACTGTGGACTTAAGACGGGGACCTCAGGGACCGCCCTGGTGGCCTCAGGAAATGCCAGTCCCCCTGCGAATTGCTCGGGGGCCTCTCGGGATTCCTCTCCCGTCGATGCCGGGGCCTAAGACCTTGTGTGTAGTCGATGCCGGAACCTGAGGATTCCTCTCCAGCCCTGACATGGATCTTGGGGTACTTCTGGAGTCTCCCCAGGGAAGTCAGTTCTCGTCTCGAGTGGGGGCATGCTCGTGCGCTTTCCTCCCGAGCTGGAGCAGCTGTGTCGCGCTTCCCTTCGCGTGGATCAAGGGATCTGTGGCTTTCCCTCGAGGCTTTCCCACGAGGCTTTCCCACGTGGCTTTCCCACAGGGCTGTCCCACGTGGCAACGTGGTGTGAGTCGATCCTCTGCTTGAAAGTCTAAACAGTGCAGGGAAAACAGGTTTCCCTGGAATGGACTGAGTTATCTGGAGGACTCTGGGAATGGTGGCACAACCCTGGAGTTCCTCACGTCTTTCCTGTGGAGAGTGCCTCCTCTTGAGATGCGACAGGAACGCCGGGAATTCTTTACCGACCACGCAGGGAAAGGAACCCGTCTCTCGAGCAAGGAGGCGGAAACGGGTCTCCTCTGGATGTGGGCGGGACTCTCGTGCTTCATCCTGAGTGGAGTCGGGTATGCCGGGGAACTTCTTGAGTTGTAGCAAGGGTGTGAAGGACCCTTTGGAAGTTCCAGAAGTTAGGTGTGATTAGCCTCTAGACGCCTCAGCGGAAATGGGCCTCATCTCCCCTGGAGGGGAGAACCTCCTGGATTTTCTCGAGTTGCGGCAGGTGCTCTCGACTTACGACGGGGACCACAGGGACCTGCTCTGGTGGCCTCAGGAAAGGCCAATCCCCATGCGAATTGCTCAGTGGCCTCTCGGGATTCCTCTCCCGTCGATGCCGGGGCTTAAGACCATGTGTGGATTCGGTGTCGGAACCTGAGGATTACTCTCCAGTGCTGACATGGATCTTGGGGTACTTCTGGAGCCTACCCAGGGGACTCAGTCCTCCTCTCGAGTTGGCGCATCCACGTGAGATTTGCTCCCGAGCTGAAGCAGCAGTGTCACGCTTCCCTTCGCGTGGATCAAGGGATCTGTGGCTTTCCCTCGAGGCTTTCCCACGAGGCTTTCCCACGAGGCTTTCCCACAGGGCTGTCCCACGTGCCACCGTGGTGTGAATCGATTCTCGGCTTGAAAGTCGAGGCAGTGCAGGGAAAACAGGTTTCCCTGGAATGGACTGAGACATCTGGGGTACTCTGGGAATGGTGGCACAACCCAGGAGTTCCTCTCGCCTTTCCTGTGGAGAGCGCCTCCTCTTGAGATGCGACGGGAACCCCGGGAATTCTTTCCCGACCACGCAGGGAAAGGATCCCTCCTCTCGAGCTAGGAGGCGGAAACAGGGTTCCTCTGGATGTGGGCGGGACTCTCGTGCTTCCTCTCGAGTGGAGACGGGTATGTCGGGGAACTTCTTGAGTTGCAGCAAGGGTGTGAAGGGCCCTTTGGAAGTTCAAGAGGTTAGGTGTGATTAGCCTCGAGACACCTCAGCGGAAATGGGCCTCATCTCGCCTGTAGGGGAAAACCTCCTGGATTTTCTCGAGTTGCGGCAGGTGCTCTCGACTTACGACGGGACCTCAGGGACCCGCTCTGGTGGCCTCAGGAAAGTCCAGTCCCCATGCGAGTTGCTCGGGGGCCTTTCGGGATTCCTCTCCCGTCAATGCCGGTGCCTCAGATCTTGTGTGGAGTCAGTCCCGGAACCTGCCATTCCTCTCCAGAGCTGACATGGATCTTGAGGTACTTCTGGAGTCTCCCCAGGGGAGTCAGTCCGCGTCTCGAGTCGGGGCATGCACGTGCGCTTTCCTCCCGAGCTGTAGCAGCAGTGTCGCGCTTCCCTTTGCGTGGATCAACGGATCTGTAGCTTTCCCTCGAGGCTTTCCCACGAGGCTTTCCCACGAGGCTTTCCCACAGGGCTGTCCCACGTGCCACCCGTGGTGTGAGTCGATCCTTGGGTTGAAAGTCGAGGCAGTGCAGGGAAAACAGGTTTCCCTGGAATGGGACTGAGACATCTGGGGGACTCTGGAATGGTGGCACGACCCTGGAGTTCCTCTCGCCTTTTCCTGTGGAGAGCGCCTGCCGGAAGCCTTTGTGAGGAATCCCGCCCGTGACAAGTTCATGAGGAAGGAAGCTGACATACGCAAGGCGTGCTCAGACTTCAGGGGCCCCTCTGGAAATTCCTAAAGCATGTACCCAGCAAAAATCTGCCGGCTTTTGTGCTCTGGCTTTTCCACTCTCTGACATTTTCTGGAAAAAGTCAATTCAGGGCTTTAGTCTTCTGCATTTGAAAGAGTGTTTCAATCCAAAAAACCCCTCCGATGGCTTTCTAGCCTGCCTGCAGGACTCTGCAAGTGTGTTTGTTTGAGGCCTCCTGACCGCAGGAGGCACAGTAAGCTTAAAACATCCTAGGAATGTAGGGGCTTCCGAGGAGTCAAAATCTTTAGAATAGGATGATGATAAGTTTCTTTGTTGAGTCAATTTTTGCTGCCAAATTTTCATATCCTTTATTTTTAGATATAGTTGGTATATAGAAAAAACAAGTAGTAGACCTAGTATTAGCAACATTAGATCCTCGAGTTAAGTACCTTCTTTGTTATATCCCACTGCACCTTTGTTCTATCGCACTGCACCTTTGTTCTATAGAGATGTAACTTTAATGCTTTAAGGAGATGCAGATTAAAAAAAACACTTCAGGGGAAACAAAATTAACATTCATTAAGGAAGAGAGCTAAAAAGTGTTAAACAAGCTCTTGCCAGAAGATAATGTAAATCACCAGAGACCTTTTGTATACAAAATGATGTATAGAAAGAGTCTGGGCTGCGAACGCTACATAATTCTGTGTTACCATTGATCTCCATGTTTTATCAAAAGTATAAAAGGCCTTCTGAACAATAAAGGATTGGACCAGTTTCTCGAACTAGTCTCTCGGCCTAGTTTCTTGGGACTCTGGATCCCCCCATGTCTCTCTCTCTCTCTTCTTCTCTCCCCTTCCCTCTCTCTGCTCTTTACTTTAACTTCAGGCTGAATCTCCATCTGGGGCGCGGAGGCTCGCCAGGTCTACTTACTTGCCCGGCTGTTAAGACCCGCACGAAAGGGAGCTTAAGCGAGGCACCCTTAGATATTCAAGCGGCGCCGGTGGCCAAACGTAGATGGTGCAAATTCCTTGTCTGGAATTTTAATGGCCTTCCGTGAAAAGCTATTCAGCCCTCTTCCTCCACTTAATCTTCTTATTACACTATAGTTTCTTAACCTAATCTTACATTAATAAACAAACAAGTCTTTCCACGCCAACGCCGTTCACACTTCGAATTCCCTGGATCCACCGGGGCTGGACCCTGGCAAGCGCCTCCACTTGAGATGCGACGAACGCGGGAATTTTTCCCCACCACGCAGAAAAAGGATCCCTCCTCCCAGCTAGGAGGCGGAAACGGGACTCCTCTGGATGTGGGCGGAC